>NC_143403.1:24283666-24585000 GCF_052110815.1 Crocodylus siamensis
CCTAGCCTGGGGATTTTTAAAAGGAAGTTAGATGAGCACCTTGCCGGGGTCATCTGCCCCGGTGCTCTTTCCTGCTAAGGCAGGGGGTCGGACTAGATGATCTACCTAGGTCCCTTCCGACTCTAGCTACTATGAAACTATGAAACTATGAAACTAAGACCAGAGGCCCCAGGTCACCGTCCAAAGAATGCGGTATACGCTTCCTCAACACAGTGATCGCTTCAGCTTGGAGTGCTGCTCCCCAATCCTTAGAGTATGTAATGAGGCACTGGTGGCCTCATGAGACTTCATGCATGGTTTAAGCAGAGTACTGGTGTGGTGTCCTGTACAGGTGGGAAGACCTCTCCCCTATAAACACTCGGACAGTTGCAAAAAGGCTTTTGTCAAAGCAGGAGAATTCTAGGCATTGACACTTTAACAAAGAATTTACCTGAAGGATCATTCAACATTATGTCAATAATAAGATGCCTTTTGCATCCTCCAGCCCAAAATTGTTTTACAACAGAAATGAATACCGCACCATCTGAAAAAGCAGACTGTAACTTATAATTGCTTGTGCCGCCCTGAATGAGGTAGTCAATAAGGTGCCACACTGCCCTGTCTAATGCCTAACTTCAGACAAAAAAGGTTACTTACCTCTCTTTTAATATTAACCCCATTTTACAGGAGGGAAGAAAGGCAATAAGACTTGCACACAGCACAGCTCTATCCCAACTCAGCAGCAGAGACAGGAATAGAGTTCAGGTCTCACAGGGCCCTGGACTAGTTTCCTATCCACTAGAACATCTGGCTTCCCCAGTCTGCTTGCTGGTATGAATGCCAGTAGAGAAATCTGCCTGCTGAAATGAAACATCTCTTTTCAGAAATGAGGCAGCTGCTAAGCAAAAACACCAGCTTCACACAATCATCATGGCAAATGCCTAAGGACTTTGAGCTGTTCAACCTGGAATAGAAAATACATTGGGGGTGTTTTTGTTTTTCCCCTCCCCCCCCACTGGACATAAGTCTTCCCTGTCTCTTTATTGTGCTAGCAAAAGCAAATTCCTGTGCTGGAAACCAAATCAATTTACAAATATTTTGATGGATTGGGACAGTTTCTTGGGAGCAGCTGATTAAATGTACGTAGATAAAATATGTTGTCATGTGAACAGCTGCTGCATGAACCACAGACCGTATGCAGACTTCATTTTATTTGTGCATTTTAAAGGTAGTATGGGTGCCCTGCTAAAATGGAAACAGAGTGAACATTATTCCTGACAGTAATAAATTAAGGAAATAGCTCAAACTATTAATCCTCAGAAAATGTGCAGTCTTGAATTTGAATTCACACACACACACACACACATGCACAAGCACACACACACATATTTTTATATATATATATATATATATATATCAGCTGGCAACACTCTTGAACACACTTGTGTCTCACTCTATAGATTTGGTCAGCACCTTTCTCTGAGACCATCTCAATTTCTGACTTGAACAGGTCATTATACGTATGCCTCAATCCATCACTTTTGAAGTATCCTGTGAAGAGACTGCCATTAGAAGCCAGTGTTGTGAAACCAACTATCTTCTGTCTGAAGGCAAGACATACATTTTCACATCACCTGTCTTGATTTCTCTATTCCAAACATACACACAGGCATATGCACACTTCCGTAGAGAAGCAGAGATCATACTGCACATGAAAACCCATGCACCTGGAGGCTGGGGGAGCATGGTGACTGCCTACAGGCAGCCACAGCGGGGGCAGAGGATGGTGAGCGCAAACCAGTAGTTGGTGACCACCTGCAGATGCTGCCAGCACCATCGGCAGCAGCCAGCAGCAATCAGCGACTGTCTGAAGATGCCACCAGCAGTGTCAACAGCGAGGCGGGGGGTGGCAAGTGGCAACTGCCCACAGGTGCTGCCAGCAGTGTCAGCAGTGCTTTTTGCAGAGGATACACTGCCAATCTCAGGGGGTGGATGTGCACCTGCATGCACCCCCTATGCATTGCCAATGATACCGCACTTGCTCTATTTCTACAACACTTACAGCTATTTCTCCCAAAACTACTATTTCTGCAAATTAACCTAGATAGTTGGTAGCTCTGGTTGCTAATCCCAGATGATGTCACTGAAACAAAATGTGCACAGCACTCACAACTGGTTTGTATCTCACTGCACCAACACTAGGTGTAATGCTGTACTTGATATCTTTAATTGCATATGTAGAAGTTAGTTCATCTTAGAAAGACATGCTTGCAGACATGGAAAAAAAAATGGGACTTTCAAACCCAGCACACTGCCATGCCGAGTCCAGTGCATGCCCAAAAAAGCATCACGTTAGTCCAACATCTGTATAAATTGGATGCTTTAGTGGGGCTTTTTGGGCACTTTTATTTAATAGCTGACTGAATCAGTTTTAAATAAAAGTGCCAAAAATCCTCACTGAAGTGCCTGAACTATACAGACACTGTGGAGCTGCGTCAAGCTAATGCATCGCTACTTCCAGTAAAGTGTGGGGGTGAGGGAGGAAGGGGTTTCATGCCTCTCAGCAGCCAGCTCTGGGCTTCAGTTATGGCTCTGCCATGTCATGGTAGGACAGATCAATGAACAGATCATTTCATTTCTCTGCCTCAGTTTCCCTGGCTTGAAAATAAAAATACTACCTAGTATTACATCCCTCACATGGATACTGTAAGGACTAATCAATATTTGCCAAACCCTTTGAAGATGTAGTGTAAAGGTACATTAAATCATAAACACACACACTTTACATGTGACTAAAGAAGTGTTATCACTCAGATACAAACTGTAATTTAACACTCTTTGTCCTCCTGGTCTAAGTGACCCTTTACCTTGATCTGAGCCCTTTTATGGTTTTTCAAAGAAACTGAGAGGAAGATAAATTGTCATTGTTCTTAGTGTCGTGGAAATTTTTGAGTATGTGCTGCCAGTACAGAAGAGGTTAAAACTGACATGCGCGGTTTGAAGCTGTGAGTGGAAATTTCCAAGGCTCACCCAGTCCTTGCCCCCTGGGTGACCTGCGGAGCTGTCAATCATTGTTGACCTGCTTTCCCCACAGACCATGCTCAGATTGTGTCAGCTCCTGACTGAGAGCATGCTCAGTCAGAACCTGACATGAGGTAATCGGACTAGAAATTTCTCTGCGGAGAGCACTTTGATTGGCCACTAAATTCATATAAAAGTTCAGTGAGCCCCTCCCTCGGGGGGAGATCGCGTGGACCGGAGACAGAGGCTGCTGCTGCAGGGACTGTCTCTGAGTCAGGCTTCAGGGCCTATTGATCTCCTCCTTCGACTTCGTGGATAGTTGCTCTTTGTACTCATCTGGCTCCTGATTTACCTTTGAACGAACTAACGGCTTACGATTTTGGATCACCCTCTGGACTTTGTTTAACCCGGCTCCGGACCATCGACCTCGGCTTCCTTCTTCGACTACGATTCAGCTCAACCCTCTAACCTGACATCTTCGCGGCTTCATCTTCTGGCTACCGACCTCGGCTTTTCGTATTCGACCACCCGATTTGTCCATTGCTGTGGACTGGCGTCACGCGACTCGTTATCTACGCGTTACAGTTCGTTTTATGTTACATCCATTAGTGAGCTGTTGACCAGCCCTGGGACTAGGTCTTCGGACTGAACCTCATGGGCCAACAGACCCCTTTGTTGTTTCTTGTCATTCGTAACTTAACTGTAACTGAAGACTTCAGTGCCTACACCAAGAGAGTAAGTCAAATAAACTCACCTGTTCTTTCTCAATCCGCTCCGAGTCCCTAAGTCCAGACTCTACGCCACTAATCCCACCTGTCCGTATCCGATTGCCACCCCGGCCCACCGTGACCTTGGGGCCCGATCCATTCAGTTCGGTTTTCCCTGACACTTAGAAGTTGTTTAAAAATTTCCTCACAGTTAGGCTAGGGATAGACAGTCAAAAAACCTGAACCTGAATTGATTCCATCTTTGCAGGTTAGCCTAACCTGGCTACACTGAACTGGTCTGTAACTGTACAGACATCCCCTCTAGACTGAAGAAATGCAGGTACATGCCTGCAGTGGCTCAGGCAAGAAGCCGGGGGACACTAGAGCAGCCCTCCATTCTGTTCTACAGTGCTGAGCTGAGGGGTGTGGCCAGGCCCCAGCAGATGCTCTGATTAGGGAGGGGGTCCCCACCCTCCCTGCTCCTGACAAGCCCAGCAGGGAGTTGATAACACAGCATTTATCACCCCTAACACAGTGTTTGTCAACCCATTAAGAAAACAACAGCCTCTCCCCATAAGTTCATGGTGTTCTTAAACAGCTTTTCCAAAGAAGAAACAGAGGGACATTACCAGCCACCTGTTAATTAGCACCAAAAAGCCCTAAACCCGGGACTGTCCTATCTGTCTTTGTCCCCTCTCCCACAGCATGGACCGCAGCCAGCATGTGGTATGCTAGCTAATGCTGAGATGGCTAGACGAACACCTTCCTGGTTACACGAACGCCTTGCTGGGGTTGTTTGACTCCAGTACTTTTTCCTGCCAAGGCAGGGGTAGGACTTGATCCTCTGCTCAGGTCCCTTCCAACCCGACAAACTATGAAACTATCAGAGGTGTCTGTGTAAGGCAAAGGGGAGGGGGGATCCTTGCTTGAACAGGGAGTGGTGAGGGTGGGGAGTGGGGGAGCCAGGCAGATGCTGCTGTATCTATAGTCTCTGCCAGAGCTGCAGCCAGGAAGCAGGGGGGAGGGGCCAAACCTGCTGGGCTGGAGCACAGAGGAGAGCCCTGCCCAGCAAAGCATGCCGGGGTGCTGGGGCACTCTGATTTAACTTAAACCATGAAGGAGTCTCGCACAGACATTGAATAAACTGTTTTGACCCAAATCAGTTAAGTCTGAAACTATATTCAACCAGGTTTATCTCAAACCAGTTTCAGCCATTTTCAAACTGGTTTATGTGCACTGAACATCTGTTCTGTTACAGGCTTAAAACAGCTTCTCATCACTTAAACCGATTTATGTGTAATGTCTGTCCCTAGCCTTAGGGTGTGAACAAGCATTCAAATGGTTGAATAAGCATTCAAAAGCATTCAAATAGTGCAGGGGGCTGGACCCACTGATCTTCCAAGGTCCCTTCCAGCATCGAAATCTATGAACCTGCAAATCCATAAAATGACCTGACTCACATTGGGCAACTTCCTTTGAGCTGCCTAAACCTAAGTCAGGTTCTGCCTTGTACAGACATTCATGAAAGCCGCTGGAGGGCAGATGGGGGCGGTCAAAGGGGTCTGAAGGGTACGAGTGGGGGGGACTGGCAGCTCAGCGAGGATAGTTAAAGTAGGCGGGGGGAGGTTAAAACAGCACAACTCAAACACTGTAGTGAGCGGCTGGGCTTTCCCAGCCTCGGGGCTGTGCTTCGAACACACACAGGCATTCATTAGGTGGGATTAACCTATTTTAGATTGAAGCAACCCAGGTTAATATAAAAATTAGCTCACCTCTGAGGTAAACTAACTTTAAATCAGGCATGTCACTTACACACACAGCCACTTAGATTCCCCTAAACTCAGTTAGAGGATCAAAATGTATATACCCTTACACTGCAATACAATTGTTGCAATACTATTGCAATATAATGCAATAGTTCTAATGGGTCTCTTCTTTTGCAGTGGCCTGTGCCAGCTTTAGCCTATTTTCCAGGGTAGGCAAAAGTACTCTTTGTCGCTCACCCCATTAACTTCCTAGCTTTCTAAGACCATATAAATAAGTTAAATTCATAGCAAGTAATGCAAATAAAGCATGCATGAAGCAAAGTGAAGAACTTCAAAATCATACTGATGACCAAGCCTTTCAAGCCTTTTTGTCACAACAATGTTGGACTTTCACTTTTTTGCTTAAATGCACATGAACTTGTGGATGGTGCCTTTCATATCAATACACACTAAAATTTGGCGTTCAACTGAAATGAAAACAGGATCTATCCAACCAAGACTGAGGCATGTTAAAATGCAAATAAGTCTTTGTAGGCTTAAGCTTCCAAAAACCACATTTCTGGCTTAGCAAAGTCAATTAGAATACATAAATTTAGAACAACAGAAACATTTGGAAACCAGAGGAAAAGCTACTTTTGCACAGAAACTCCCAATGTGACTTTTGGGGTGTTCCAGGTTTCAGCCACTTTACAGTGAAGTTCAGGATCTTGGCAAGAATCAAAGCATTTTAAGTTTCTTCACCAAGCTGTCTATCTTCTAATGCAACACTAAGCATTTAACTATAACTTTTTGTACATCATCTTCAATTTTTTGAAGGTATTGAACAAAAACCAGATAAACTTACGGTGTTTCTCAACATGGAAAAATCTCTCTTCTTCAGTCTGTCTAGCAGCATCTAAAATGTAATACAAAAAATGCATGTTATGGTTATCTTCTGGATTTGTTAATGGTGCATAATGGTTTTGGCCTCAAAATCAAACATTCTCTTTTTGGTTTGTATTTTAACACATTTGTGGGAAGCCAGGTTTGATATCCAGCTTATCAGCTTATCTGTTCTGTAGCATCAGTCCCTTATCAGCCCCTTGTGAATCTCTTATCAGAAGGGTAGTTTACAAGGAAATCTGTTGAGGCTTTTAGCTGATGCATGGTTTGTTCAATATCTACTTCAAGCATTTGAGTTCTGATGTTGACTGCACAGAGTCTATAGCACATCAAAGCTCCACACTGAAGACAAATGTATAGTCATAGACATTGTGAGCCAGCAATTTGGCATAGCTGGGAAAGTTTTGGTTCTTTTAGGTTTGAACCAGCAACTGAAACTAAAGTAGCACACAGGCTTCTGAAACTTGGCACTGATATCACTTCAATGGATCACATCACTTCAGCTTTCCCATTTTATTTCATGTTGGAAGCAGGCTGGTCATACATTAGCATGTAATATTCCAGCACTGCAGTGATATTGCAAAAAAACTCTTAAGCCCTTTGAACCACCTCAGAAAATATCAGAGCTTCATTGTAACAACTCTTAGCCTCACTGACTATGAGATTCACAGAATGAATGCTATGTGGGACAAAAAATGCTCTCTTATTAAGGTCCTGAATTCTCTTCTGAACTTCACCATATTTGCTTTTCATAATCTGTCCCATTGTCAGAGTCTTGACCTTTCAAAATCACTAAGTGAGATTCCCTTTTCTTTTAACTGTTCAAGGAAAGGTTCTTTCATTCCAATGCCCATGCAATGTGTCACATTCAAAAATCCAATAAAATGTTCTTTAATCAAAACACAGCCTTCTCTAGCTTCAGTTTCTTCTTCTTCAGAAATAGTCGTTTTCATCCACTCTTTTTTTAAAACTAATTTTAACAATAAAGTCAACTATTTGGCAGTGTTCAAGGCAAAAATAATATCTTTTTTATCATATTTCCAAGAACTTGCATAATTTAGTTGGAATATTTTTACCCAAGTAATAATCGTAAGTTTTCTCTAAGACAATTATGTCCTTTCATCACAAAGTCAAAGTCCAAGAAAGTCCCCAAGTTCCAAAGTTTCCTACTGTGGGATGAATAAACTTGTCCTTTGAACCTTGCTGGAAATGTTTTCTATTCCCTGCAGCCTAATGAAATAAAGCAGCCCTTCCAAAATAGCTGATCAATGTTGAAAGGAATTAATTTGGTGCTAGTTTTCTTTATCAGTCATCTGATTTTGCTTCAGTCTAATTTCTAAGTCTCTTCACATATGATGGATATTCATATGATCTGCCAGTTTCTCATCTTTTTCTTATGTGTTTTTCATCCTATCCTAAATGCTAGTCAGGGCTAAAACAAAGCCTCTGGACTGAAACAACTTAGAGAAATAAACAATATTGGGTGAAACAGAACAGAGAAGGCAAACCTGTTTCTCCACGTGAAAGCTGGCATGAAACATGAAGAAAAATAGATGGAAAAAATTAAGTTTTCCAAAGAAAAATTCTTACAATGTATTTGCATTAGCCCAGTTTTCACAAACAAAATGTCAAACTCTGTCATTGATTACTGGCCATTTGACAGGACCCTTTAAAGTGTCAGAACTCAGTTTCCTCCAGGTTGTTTGAACACCTCTCAGTTCCATCAGGTTATTATTGCCCAAACGTATATCCACATATGGAGTGGCCATGCTAGCAACATCCTCTCCTGCCTCACCAACCCTTATTTAGTAAAAAGTTCATTGTCAGAAGTAGGAATACCAGCAATGAACATTCATGACTAAATGCACTAGCTAGATATCAAATGTGTGATTTCAAATACCTTAAAGTACTTGACTCTTTTGCACTGTTGGCTTCTCCTTCAATGTCTCTTTTGTGGGTATTTCCGTTTTTGTAAGATTGTTGGCATCACTTTTAGTTTTGGTCATGACTATTACTGAAGACCACTACCTGATCAAATCTGTACACAAACACAAGGTAAATAGGAAATAGAAATAGTAGTGTAACTAAGGGAAGAAAGAGGCTACCAGGAAACCAGCCCCAATCCATGACTTAGGGATTGGTGTTAAAAAATAGCAGCCACTACTGCTGCTTTTCCAGCCATTGCACTGCCACCATCAGCTTGGCTACAGCCTTGCCCAGTTACATTTCTGCTAGGAACTTCTAAACAACTAAGTAAAAAATGGCTCATGCAGATAGGATGCCTATCACTGCCTATCCTCTACTGCTCTCTGGCTCCAAATTCCACAGTAATTGCCAATTTGCTAATGGTAACAAAATGCAATTCTTATTTGCTGGCAATATATTTTTCACATTTGTGAATTTGTTTTTTCACTGCTTTTAAGTTCCAGTGGGGGTAGTTGGATGTTTACTGTGCCTACCCTGAAAGCTTGTCCAGACAAAAATAGTATGACTCTTTCAACAATAAAACAAACAGCTTTCAATAATCAGAAACTTGCTGGATTTGAACCACCCACACTGTCACATTGTCTGTGCATCATATGGAAAGTTAAGCACCTTGTATTTAGTGTCTCCCTCCTGTTCACAGTGAGGGAGTGAGGAGGTGGCTGGTCAAAGACATTGCAGCACTGAACCTGCCCCTGGGCTTCAGACAATCAGCACCATGGGACTTCTTTAGCCTTTTATATCTGAAGAGGAACATACCACACAGTACATGGTAGCAAAGAATTCAGGGGTGAAAGGGTTAAAGCTAGTCCAAGAGTGAGTCTCCTGAGAATATCACTGAGCACGTTGCTGCTGTTTGAAGTGCTGAGATTTTAAAGGGTGATCTGCCTTACGGAGAAAAGCCAAGAGTAAAAAATAATCTATACATGCCCTATTCAAATGCACGAGATGCACGTTATCACCTGCCATTCTCCAAGTGTTCATCTTGTCGAATTGTACTTTGCAACTGATTAAATAAAATATCTTCAGTGTTTTAGAATGTCAGGGCACAACTAATTTAAAGATACTGATGAAAAATGAGGGCCTTGACAGTGTAGTGTTGCTTGCCACCCCAGAAAACAAATGCCAAGTCATTTTATTCAGGATCTTCTATTAGATTCCTATCAAAAGACGAGCGGAAAAGTGGGCTAAAAAATAATCCCATGTGGAATAATATTACTGTGACCAGAGCCTTCTCTTTTGGAGAGGAAGGAGGCTTCAGGGCCCAGAATGAGGGATCTGTTAACTGAAGGAAGGGTGGAGCTGACCTATCCCAGACAGGAACTATCCATGCTGCAGAATGCTCCCACTTTAAATGTCGGGCTGTGGAAAAAGGAATAGGAAGAAGGTCTAGCTACACTAGCAAACGTGTTGCACGAAAATCATCACAGGTGTTGCTTCACCTTCTTTTGTTGATTTCAATAGGATACAGTACGATATTTTCTTTTGCTTTGAAAGACCAGAGAGCAATACTAGGCCTTGTCTTCAATTTTAAGATAGTCTGTCATAATAGGAATTGGTCACAAACCAGACCTCTGTTTCTATTTCTGTCAAAATTGAAACTGCAGGTTTATGAATTGTTCTACTAACAAGAATCTGCCTTCTTTGAAGTCAGTAGGATTTTTTCCCTTGATTTCAATAGATCCAGCTTCAAGGAACAGCTAGATATGCTCTCCAAGAAAACATGGTGCGTTTTAGCAAAGGAGAACAAAGAATAATTACTGATAGCCTATCTTGGAGCAATAGTGGTTCAGTGATTCCAGCTGGACTGTGTATTTTGATTCAGTAGCATTTTCAGCTGTCAGCCTGGAGAGTAGATTATGGGCCTGATTTTACTTTCTGGCCCTATAATCTTTTGTGGGAAAATCCCATAACAAGATACTAATCTAATATCATATTGAAATAGTTTCAAAATAAATTGTACAAACAAAGCTCTCAGGCCAATAGAGATAACTTTTCTGTCATTTTGTGTAAAAATGCTAAGTGGGTGCATTTGCCATGAAATTCCTCAATAATTAAATGCATTCTATTCTCATGCAGAAGTTTATTCCAGTGCTCATTAAGATGAATTGTTTCTACAGGTTCCAAGAAAAACAACACCTTCACTTGTAAAGCAGGATGACAACATCTGATGTGCTAGAGACAAAGCTGATTACTTTAACACACTGTAATGTTTGATATATAGCCTCACAGCTTTTTCCTGCTGTGTTTTGTATAACCTATGAAGTTAACATAATGCAGATAAGAGAGCAAGCCAAAGGCAGGGCTCATATGATTCATATCACAATAGGATGAATTAAAATATGAAGCTATTTTCTGACAAAAAGAAAAAAGTTAGAACTGCTTGCAACAATCTTGCTTTGACATCATTATCACCCAGTTATACTGCAAATAATTCAATCTCTAATTAGTCCACCTGTTAATTGTTCAGATTCACATGACTTAGCTTTATTACTTAGGACTATAGTACAATTACTCAGTGGTCTCACCTGGCAGCTGCTTTCTTGTCCATAAAAAGGGTCTTTCCTAAATGACATGTTTGTCCAGATCAATATTCTTGTACTTAGTGAATACCATCGTCTGCTGGCTTGTGGTCCCCTTCATTCTCCCAATGGAACATGCTGTGCATCTCTACTCTCTGGCTCTCCCATATGCACCAGCATGGAGGATTTTGATATCTCTAATTTCTTTTCTCTCCCACTTGCTTCACAGAAAATTTGGAAGCCAGTTACCTCTACACTGAAGATTTCATTTAGAAAATGATAGGGAAAAATAGATTTGCTCCTGATATTACGTAATAAGCATATTGGGCCTTTATCAGATGTAAACATGTGCACAGGAACCCACACATCAGGCCTGACTTTCCATTCCCTTAAACACTGTATGGTCATTTACACCAGTTAAACCTGTTATTGAATGTTAATGAATCCACCTAGTAGCTTTTACAACCATGTAACACAAAGTCCAGTCTCTTACCAACCCGTGTTCCCTGACTCTCCTCACATAAAGATGAGGATTACAACATGTGATGTTTGACATATGACAGTTGTCTCTATCAGGTAACTGGTGCTTTTATTACACTATCATGAATCGCTGTTTGAGAAGCTCTCTTTCTGAGGACTAAAACACACACAAACAAGTAATTCTCATTATGTGATCTCTTAGCCTATACACAGTGGCTTATCACTATATACCATTTGTAACATCTGTTAGCCAGAATGAGAAAAACCTGACTTGACAGTGGTGATGAACAGTGGGAACATCTACACAAGACACTAACTGTGCAGTAGCCTAGTAACACTGCACAGTAGTGCGTCACAGCATGAACAGTGCTAATATGCTACTGTGCAGTATTATTAGGCTACTGAGCAGTAGCATCACTAAAAGGCATCCACCAATGCTACTACACATTAACTCCGGTTATTTAGTATTTGTTTGTACAAGTACTATATTAAATGTACAGTAAGCATTGCGCATTAATGAACATGTGGATGCACCTGGTGAGAATCAAAGTTTATTCCTTTATAGTACTACTCTCCTGCTCTGGATTATTACTGCTAAGATAGAGTGGTATCCTTCATGCTTTTGTTGTGAAATAAGACAGAAAACCCAAAACACTAACCTTAGGAAGAGCAAATTCAGAAGCAGCTAGCTGGAAAGTCTCTGAGGACATTTAATTACTGATGTAAGCAAGCGGTAAACATTGAAGAGAAAAATGTTTATATGAATGCTTCAGACACCATACTGTGTAGCCAGCTTGACTAAAATCCCAATTACAGTAATTTTAACTGGTTAGAAGACACTGGGCATATCTACATGAGATGTTTGCCATGGAGTAGACTAATTGGCTCTGCAGTAAACATTGCACATGTACACGTGTGCCCCTATTAGAATAATTCAGTGGTTCCCAACCTTTTTTTTGTGCTGCAGATTACCATGGGATCTGCAGAGCCAGCTGCCTCCCTCCCCAGGCTGACCCGCCACCCAACTTTAACCCCGTACGTCACCGCTGGCAGCAGAAGCCACTTGTGCAGGCAGACAGGCAGGGAGCTGTGTGGGGATCTCATGCCATGACCTGGCAGCCAACCTGCTGCAGCCTGGTACTGGGCCATGGCCCAGTGGTTGGGAACCTCTGAACTACTTAACTCCACAGCAGGATAGTACTTGTAGAAGTGCACAGTTTTTTCCCCTGCAGCAGCACACATGTAGATGCTAACATAGTTGGCTGGGGCAAGAGGGTGCTTTAGTGCAAGGACCACCTGCTAGCTAACCCCACCCACACTGGAGCAGCCTCATGCCAGCCCCTCTGCAGCATGCTGAACCAGGGGGAAGCAGCCCTAGGCTGGCAGGCTGACTGCTGGGCCCCCTGACAGCTGGGGCTACTTCGACCTCGCTGAATGTGCTGCAGTCCTTGGTGCATGTTCAAGCAGCATGCCTGGGAGCAATTAACTCAGGAGCAATAAGCTTTGAGTTTATTAATTGCACATGTAGATGCACTCACTTTCCAGAAGAAACTTCCTATCCATCTCAAACAATTTATTAAATACATTTGTGGGTTTATACTGTAACTCTGCCACCATGGGGAGGTTTCTTGGCTTTTTCGAGGAAGTCACCTGATGAGTCTAAGTTTTGCCACTTTTTCCCTAAAACATATTCTTATTAAATTGCAGAAGAATCATGCCACAAATGGAGAGCCAGCAATATCCTGTGACACACATCCCACAGGAACCCACAGGAAATCCCGATTACAGCATAAGTGGAATAGAGGCATCTGGTATAAGACCAGGGAGGATGGGATGAATTATCTACTTTTTATTGTGTTAGTCAGTTGACATCATATCTAAAACCTCCACAAACCAGTATCCACATTCCCAGCTTCTGGTCCATAGGTGACCCTGCAGCTGGCTCAGCATTTCAGTCACAAGTATTTTCCAATATATGGCTCCTGTCACCCACTCACACACTGAGAATGCACTCCTTTCCAGCCATCTATGATGCCAACACAATATTACACACACATACAGAGTCATATGAGGGAGATCATTTCCTCTGTGCAGCATGCCTGCATGGATGTCACAGTGAAGTGCTTCCTGAGATGCAAAGCTAGAACCCAACAGTACAATTACAAACCATATCAATCATTCCCTACTCTTCCAAAATGTGATCATACACAAGGGGCCCGTCTACACATATGCCCGACTGCCAAGTTGTTACCGCACACAGTCATTTAATACTTGCTTTAGCAAATACTAAATAACTGCAGTAACCACCATTACTGCACAGTCCCAGTGATGCATGGGTCATTTCCAACTGTACTGTGCAGTAGCAATGAGCTACTACACAAGAGCATCAGTGTCACGGTTCATGCAGATGCATCTATGGTCAAATAAATTGCAACCAATTCAGATATTACAACTGAGCAGTAATGAGTGAATCATCAAAGAGGCTGGGCACTGCACTGTAGACTCATTTTGCAGAACCCACGGAACGCTGCCTTGGAAACACACCTTGCTGGGGTCCACATACTGGGGTTTTATCACATGTATCCAGGTGTACACACACACACACACACACACACACACAGCATGACTTTTCACTGCCTTGAACATTGTATCATTACTTATGTCAGTGCAAAGTTGGAATTGAACATTATGAAATCAGCCTAGTAACTCTGTTACACTCCCTTGTGCTGATGTTAATGAGTTTACAGGGCACAGGGTCATAGTAAAATGGGTAACATGTACACATCTGTATCTGCTGGGGACAGAATGAAAGCTAAAAAAGTTTACTTGAAAGAATGAATTAAATTCGCCACGTAAATCATCTGGTTACCATTGTTTGAACATCTGCACATTCCACTTGGGAGCACTTCGTTGCTGCAGCTCCAGATGAGGCTGTTCATTTACCTTCTGATCATCTGATGAAATTTGGAAAGAAACTCACTGAAAACCTCTTTCCCTGCATTGATTTTCATGATCTGCTTCCATCTGCAACCCTCATGACTTTCCTTGGTTGTTCATTTCTATGCTGCACAAGTATCAAGGAGTTAACAAAATATATAGGGCCATCTTGTGTATGAGCCCCACCTTTAACAGCATTACCTTACGTAGTCACACAAACTCATCGAAGTATTTTAAATAACATGAATCAAAATACTGACATGGCATGGACAATTTTGCACTTGACACAGATTACAAAAGCAGAGGCTACATTGGTAGGTGCAACACGTAGGAAAGATCCCTGATGGTACCACATGGGATTCCCTGGGCAATGCAGTGCTGAGGACTGTGGGACATCATTCATTGCTTTTATGAGCAGAAGCAGCATAAATGGCCACTGTCTATTGGGAAGCACTTACTGAGAACACCAACTTTTGTCACTAGGCAAGATCTCTTACAAATATGGAAAACAGAGCAATATGCTGACAGGTTTCTCTCCTGGCAGCTTCTCAGTCACTGGGAAGCTATTTGGTTTGGTACACAAAGATCCTCATTCTGCTGACAATGTATGACTCTAGTGGCTACTCACGTCCTTTATTGTCCATCTGTATTACCCAATATAAATTAACTGGGTCCCTGTACCTGCTACATCTTTAGGATTGTCCCATTGTCTGGTAACACTGTTACACTGAATTCATCACTGTGGGTATGCTGCTTTACTGGAAACACTAACATATAGTATGTGGTCAAAATGCTTTTCCTTAACCATAATTCCAAGGATTTTTAAAAGCTTCTTTAGCAATATTTTACCATATCAGGATATCAATTTAATTTCTTTGTACAATCTATGCTGGGTGAACAGACCCCTGCTGTATCTATTATTATGGATAGCTTGCAATTCTGTTTGTCATTCTCATTATACAATACGATAAATAGTAGCACAATTCCAAAAAGCTACCACCTGCCCATCTATTTATATGCCCTTCTCTTCTACAGAAGCATGCATTATGGAAGTGTGCATCTCACCTTGTCTGCTTAGTAACATATTTTTGGACATCTGCATGAAAAGTGGTGCAGAAATGCAAATTCTCATTAGCATCCATTGTGAGGAACGAGTCGCAGTTCATTGGCTCTGAGTGCAGTCAATGGAATCAAATAGAGCCTGGGAAAGTGCTGTTTCTTTGTTTTATGTGCTGGTGTGCACTGACTAGAAACTGCCTGTATAATCTAAGGGTAAATCACAGTATCATGGAACTGTGTTAGGTAACAAGCAGCTGCAAATAAAACCTCTGCTGTGTCATCACAGGGACTGTAAATTAAAAGGGGAGGGCATTAAAGAGACAAAAACCCAGGCAACACAAACCCTCATGGCCTCAACCCATTGTCTATTTCTTGGACCTCACAGGAGCTGAGCAATGCAGACAAAAATAGTGTTCACACCAAACAATTACAATGCCACCTCCCTCAGACTACCTGTCATGCTCCAACCCTGGCCCTTAACAGATACTCAGGACATCAGCAGGCTTTGCAATGGTGCTTTCCAATTAGCATAACCAAGAATGGAGGAGTCAGTGCCAGAGCTGAGGAAAGAGCAACTTACCAGCTCTGTTGGTTGAAAAATAGGGGCAGTTTGCATGGGCACTTCGGTTGCTCAGATGGAGCCCCTGGAAGAGGGGCTGCATTCTCTCAGTGTCTCAAATGTGTGTGTAGATCGAACTAATTCCTTAAAGCAGTGATTCTCACCCAGGCTGTCATGAGATCCTTTTAGGGGTACACCATGGTGCCACTCAACATTAGCCCTGTTACATATAGTAACACCTATCCATGACTCACAAGATAAATAGAAGGCAGGGTAGTTTTTCACTTTATAGACTAACCAAAGAGCAAACCTAAGGTGCAAATCTACCCTGCCTGCTACTTGATTTAGGCTAACATGGCTTACTACATCTCACAAGGTAAATCCAGAGATTTCAAATTGGAATCTACAGTGACAAAAACATTCTGACCTGTTGTGGACTTTTTGAGTTCTTTGCAAAAGACAAATTGCTCCACTATTTTTCCATATTCAAGAAATGAATTAAAGTGAAGAGCTGGCATTTTTCCAAGGGATATCTTTAGTCTAAAAAAGATTGGGGACCACTGCCTTAAAGACACCTAAAAGCCAGTCAGAGGCAATGGACAGGACAGAGCCAGAGAGAAGATTCTCTCCCTTTGAAGCATAACTTAACAAGGAATCAGATGCTGAATCTGCCCTAGATTATGAATGTGGGAATCCCACAGTGTGGCTACATATTGCAATGTTGTTTGCAAGTTTTCTTTGTATTCGGTTCTTTTCTTACCACTCTAGGCATAACAAGTATGAGATTAATGAGGAATTTCAGCTTTCATTTATATTTTTAAAAAGGAAGTCACTAGCCCTCTGGAAAGTATGAACCCTAAAAAAGACAACACCACAAGACAAATAAGAATACCCCAATCTCAAGATTTGCAGGGCTAACTCATGACATTTGAACATCTGAACTTGGCAATACAAAACCTAGATTTGTTTAATACCCTGGGAAGCTTGCACACACGACGGAAATTGCCCGTTTTGCTGTTTAATTGTGTCATGCTGTACACGTGAAGGGTTTTTTAAGATTTAAATGAGTTTGTTACAACTACATCTGCATGTAGTTTAGTTTGCAGTGTAGCTATTTGTAATGTTGCAGCGTTTTGACAGGTCACATGCCCCCCTCTTCTCCCCACCCCCCGGCCCCTGCCACAGGACAGGCAGGCCGAATTACTATTTACAGAGCCTATCCCACATCTCCCATGGCCAGAGGGCAAACTGGTGGCGGGCCAAGTGGCCCCCGAGCTGTGGGGTCTCCAGTCCTTCCCTCTGTGGCAATGGCACTCCTTGGGGCCACCTGGGCAGGCTGCTAGCAGGCCAGATGCTTCCCCAGCTCAGGCTTGGGTGCTGCCTGAGATGTTGGGGCAACATCCGTCCATTAGCTCTCTGCCCGGGTGGCCCCATGGGGGTGTGGGGAGGGGAGCTGCCACCTTGGAGGAAAGGACCAGGGCCTCCCACAGCTCAGGGCCTGCTGGCAGCTTGCTCTCTGGCCATGGGAGAGGTGGGAAGACTCAATGGAAAAAAAAAAAAAGAATTGGGCCCCTCATCACTTCTTTTTTTTCCTGGTGGAGCCTGCCTGCACAAGCTGCTGCTGCACCATGCAGCCCCTGAGCTACAAGGGGCCCCAGTCCTTCCCTCTGCAGTGGCAGCACCCCCTGGGGCTGTCCAGGAGGGTGCTAGTGCCCCAGGGGTTACTGCAACTTGGAGGTAGCACCCCACTGGATCCAACTCTTCCTTGAGCCCACCCACTAGCATCCCACTGAGTGCTGCTCCCCAGGAGGGCTTGGGGAAGAGTTAGATCTGACAGGATATGGCCTTTGAGCTGTGGCAGTCCCTGGATCACTAACAGCCCACCCAGGCAGCCCCAGGGTTCACTGCCACCACGGAGGGAAGGACCAGGACCCCCACAACGCAGGGGCTGCATGGCCCACCAGCAGCTTGCATGAACAGGCTCTGCTAGAAAAAAAAGAAGAAGAGAGGGCCCAATCTTTTTTTTGCCCCATGGAGCCTGCCCACCTCTCCTGCGGCTGTGGGGTGAGCTACTGGCAGCCCCTGAGCTGTGTGGGACACGCTAGGAAATTTGGTCATCACACCAGACGAGAAAGCCAACATATTTAATGATTTCTTTGCCTCCGTTTTCCTAAGCAGGGACCGAAACAGTCACCCCCTCCTTTGGGCCCCTCTTAGATCCCAGGGGAGGCGCACCTGGGCCGAGGGTCAGTGAGGAACTAGTCAGGGAACTTCTGGGGGGACTGGATGTATTCAAATCAGGTAGTCCGGACGATCTCCACCCCAGAGTGCTGAGGGAATTGGCTGAGGTCATTGTGGGACCCCTGGCATGGCTTTACGAGCACTCGTGGTGCTCTGGTGTGGTGCCAGAGGACTGGAAAAGGGCCAATGTGGTTCCCATCTTCAAAAAGGGGAGGAAGGAGGACCTGGGAAACTATAGGCCAGTTAGTCTTACCTTGATCCTGGGCAAGCTTTTTGAAAAAATTATTCTGGCACATATCCATAAGGGGCCAGCAGGGGAGATTATGCTTAGGGGCAATCAACATGGGTTCATTAGCGGCAGGTCCTGGCAGACCAACCTGGTGCCCTTCTATGACCAGATCACCAAATCCTTAGATGTAGGGGTAACAGCGGACATAGTCTTCCTGGACTTTCGGAAGGCCTTTGACACTGTGTCTCACCCCGTTCTCATTAAGAAACCGGGGGACTGTGGTGTCGACACCCAGTCAAATAGGTCGCCAACTGGCTGGAGGGCCGCACCCAGAGGGCGGTAGTGGATTGGTCATTTTTGACCTGGAGGGATGTGGGCAGTGGGGTTCCGCAGGGCTCGGTCCTCGGGCCTGCACTGTTCAACATCTTCATCAGTGACTTGGACAAGGGGGTAAATAGCACCCTGTTCAAATTTGTTGATGAAGCTAAGATGAGGGGGATGTGGGCATGCTTGAAGGGAGGAATAGACTGCAATCGGACCTAGACAGGTTACAGGGGTGGGCAGATGAGAATAGGATGGGATTCAACTCCGACAAGTGCAAAGTGATGCACCTGGGGAGGAACAACCGGCACCATACTGACAGGTTGGGGAACTCCCTTCTTGCCAGTACAGAGGCAGAAAAGGATCTTGGAGTCATCATTGATTCCAAGATGAACATGGGCCGGCAGTGTGGGGAGGCAGTCAGGAAGGCCAACCGCACCTTGTCATGCATCCACAGATGCATCTTAAGCAGGTCCAAGGAGGTGATCCTCCCCCTCTATGCAGCATTGATCAGGCTGCAGCTGGAGTACTGCGTCTAGTTCTGGGTGCCGCACTTCAAGAGGGAAGTGGACAACATGGAGAGGGTCCAGAGGAGGGCCACTCACATGATCAGGGGGCAGCAGGGCAGCCCCTATGAGGAGAGGCTACGAGACCTGAACCTGTTCAGCCTCCACAAGAGAAGGCTGAAGGGTGATCTAGTGGCCTGTTACAAACTAGTCAGAGGGGACCAGCAGGCACTGGGGAAGTCCCTGTTCCCTCTTGCACTACCAGGAGTGACGAGGAATAACGGTCACAAGCTGGCAGAGGGTAGATTTAGGTTAGATATCAGGAGGCGCTACTTCACAGTTAGGGTGGCTAGGATCTGGAACCAACTTCCAAGAGAAGTGGTGCTGGCTCCTACCCTGGGGGTCTTTAAGAGGAGGCTAGATGTACACCTTGCTGGCGTCGTTTGACTCCAGTACTCTTTCCTGCCATGGCAAGGGTTCGGACTCGATGATCTGCTCAGGTCCCTTCTGACCCTAGAAACTATGAAACTATGACACTGGTCCTTCCCTCCGTGCACCTGCCAGAGCCACCTGGGTGGGCAGCTAATGGCTGGGTGGTACCCCAGATTGGAGGCAGCACCCAGCCCAATCCAAGTCTTCCCCGAGCCCAAGCTGGACTACTAGCAGCCACCCAGGGAGTGCTGTCACCACCGGGAGAAGGACCAGGGCCACCCATAGCTCTGGGGCCACTTGGCCCATGGGCAACTAACCCCCTCAGGCATGGGAGATGTGGGCAGGCTCTGCAAACAAAAAAAAAAATTAAAGATTGGGCCCCTCACCATAACAATGATGGAAGCCCCTAAATTGAAACAGTGGGTTTTTAATCATCACAATTAAAAAGCCACCATTTCAATTTAGGGGACTAAACCCCGGTCATGTGTGCAACTGCACCTGTATTCTTTTTTCCACATCTCTAGCTAGACAGAGATTAGGTATTTTGAAGTTTTCCACTGAGTGTTGACAAGTACATGTGCAGGAAGAAGCATGAGCCATCCTGAGCATGGTGAGATCATTCCAACATCAAGAAGGCAGGGCCTCAAACAGGGTGTTTGGTCCTCACAAAAAACTTGGATATCAGCATGCTCCTCACCACCCAAAGGATGCCTGGGCACTTAACCTGGGTAAAGCAAAGCTTACTAACCAGTAAAACATCCTAACACCCAAACCATTTTTCAGATTCTGTACCAGTGTTGTGAATATTACACATAGGGATCAAAAGCAGAGAATAGCATTTAGATTCTGAAAGGGTATGTCATCTACTCATAACTCCCAGTGATAGGGCTCACTGACATCCATAGCTAAGAGGCATCCACAGATTCTACACAACTGTACGCAAGCTACTGCTATGTCCACTGAGAACATTTGATTTAGAAGTGACCTATACCAGGACAGCTTCTGACAGGCTCTTAAGTAGTTTGGTAGGGGGAATTTGTAAAACCCGTTAACCTTCTTGAACAGTCCACAAATAACCTGTCAAATTTCAGGCCCATCATGCACTATTAAAGGAGGCATGACAGAAGTATTTCCAGCCACAAATATTGATCCTGTATTCCTGAAATCAGGAGTACTCAGGTATTCAAAGGCCCTGTCAGGGCCTTTAGTACAGCACAAACCTCAACAGTTCCAGAATACCATTTCATCATTTCTCCCTGTGCTGCCAAGGGATATCGCTTCCCTGACATGTTGATACTCAAGGTGAAGAGAAAAAGTCATGGAGGACTAGTGTAGTAATGCATGATCCTCTTCCATCAAATAATGCATACAGCAGTCTGCTTCCTGCCTGGAGCAGAAAGGCCCTGTTTCTGGCTGCCTAGAACAGAACATGGGACATCAATAGTGAGTGAGCTGTAGAATGGAAAGAGAGAAATACACAACCCCCATTCAGGTCCTTAGGATGAGCCTAGTCCACTGATAAGTATTAGGAACACATTCAATAAGTTAATACCTGTATGGTAGAACAGCAGTGAAGAATGATTTCTTCAGCGCAGTATATTTATTCCAGCTACAAAGAGGCTGATGAATTGTCTTGCTCTCTCTCTCAGAAATGAATCAACATGTATAGAAAGATGCCTTCATTACTTGCATGAATCATGCTGTCATCAATAAAATGAGAGGGAAAAAGAAGAGTTTTACATTTCTGAAGATTTCTAAGCTTGGGACAAATAGGTGCTCATACACATACAAAAGCCCACTCAAAGAGCTGGAAAATGGACGATGAAATCAACTGGTGGGAAGATGCACTAATGCATCATTTGCTCATATTCAAATTCTTAAAAAGCAGAGTTTAACACATAAACAATGAACTACAGGTTTTTCTTTCATGTATCCTATTGCTGAGGAAAGCTACTTGCAGTAGCAATCCCCTGCACACAACTCAGCACATGGCTCAGTGGATCATTTGACCTCTTCCGTGCTCTGCCAGGAAAGTATCAAGCTGTTTTAGCCTGAGTTTTTCTAAACAGCCTCAGAGAGTTAGGGACCCAAATTGCAATACATTTTCAATGCTAGTTTGGACCACGGGGCTAGGGACAGCCATGCAAAAAACCTAAGACTGAATTGATTCAATCTTTGCAGGTTAATCTAACTGGCAGAGATTGAACCAATTTGCAAGTGGGCAGACATTCACTTTTGATTCCGAAAATGCAGGCACATGCCTGTAGTGGCTCAGGCTAGAAGCTAGGGGATGCTCTTCCTTCCCTTTCATTGTGCTGAGCTGAGAGGGGGGAGAGGAGGCATGGCCAGGCCCCAGCAGGACGCTATGATTAGGGAGGGGTTTAAACCCTGGCCTGCACAGTCCCCAGCTGGAATATACCTGAAGAGGAAGGGGAAAGCAACCCTCACCAGGCTTTTCCCCCCCCGCTCACTGCTCAAGGGGAAGGAAGTGTTTGCCAGACCCCAGCTAGCACTCTGAGGCAAAGGGCTAGTGTGGACTGCATGCATCTGTTGATGATACTGAGCTTTTCAATATGCCTCTCCCAGCTTCTTCATACTGTCTGCAGCAAACTGACAGGGACTGCATTCATTGCAAATCAGGTAATTTCTCATACCTCTCTCTGTCCCCACCCAGATAGCAAGCCAGCAGTCAGCAGGGAGCTTATCAGAACACAAAGCTTATCAGTCCATCAAGAAAAAAAAAGCCTCTCTCATTAGTTCAAATTCTTTTTAAACAGCTTTTTGCAAAGCTCTTTTAAGAAAGAATGGAAGGACATTACCAGCTGACCTGTTGATTAGTTCCAAAAAGCCATAAGTGGACACTGTTCTGTCTGCCTTTGTTCCAGTGAAATTGGAGACACACACACAGATACCTCTCAGTATTAGCTAGCATGGGGGTGGTGTGACCATGACCAGATGCCAGCTGGGCTCCATGCCACGGGGGTCTGTGTTGTGGGAGAGGCGAAGGGATCCCTGGTTGGGCAGTGAGTTGTGAGGGGGAGTGGGGAAGGGGGAAGCCAGGCAGACACTGATGTGCCTCTAGTCTCTACCTCCTTCTCAGCTAGCAAGTGCTCTGGATAGGGAAGAGAGGGGCAGGGCCAGCTCTATTCTCTGGAGCAGACAGCCCATCCCATCCCAGGGCTGAAAAGATGCTGGGTGACTCTGATTTAACTTAAACTAGGAAGGGGTGGGGACAGAGGTTCCATAAACCAGTTTGACCCAGATCAGTTAAGTCTGATATTACTTTCAACCAGGTTTATCTTAAACTAGTTTTGGCCATTTTGAAACTGGCTTATATGCACTGAACTTATGTTCTATTACAGGCTTAAATCAGTTTCTGATCACTTAAACTGGTTCTGTAACTTCTGTCCCTAGCCTGGGTGCTCAACCCCTGGTCCACAAATCAGATCCAGCCTCCCTGCACCATGTTACTGAGCCCACCAGGCTCCCCAAAGAACCTGAGGAGTCATGCAAGCCATGGCCCTGCATGCTAGTTCAGGTGCACAGGGCAGTCCAGGGCCTGATCCTGAAGTGTGAGAGCAGCACAGGGCCCCAGGAGCTAGATTCCTATATGCAGGACATGGCAGAGGCAGCATGGGGCCTCAGGATCCAAATCCCAGTGTGTGAGACCATCCAGGAATAGAACAGGGCCCCCAGGGCCCAATCCCAGCACAGAGGACAGTGTAGGGGTGGAGCAGGGCTCCTGCAGTCTGATCCCTGCATGCAGGATCAGGCTGGTATTGGGCCCCAGAGCCTGGTCCTTGCATGCAGGGTCCCATTCAGCCCATAGACAGCCCCCCATACACCTCATCTGACCTGCCCAGCCAAAATGCTGAGCAGCACTTACTGCTTCAAAAACCCCAGCATTAAGGCTAGGTACAGACAGTTGAAAGCCCAAGGTTGAATCAATTCAGGCTTTGCAGGTTAGTATAAGATGCACAAATTAAATTGAAACAGAAGTGTACAGACATTTACCTTTGAATCAGGAAATGCATCCACATGCCTGCAGTGGCTCAGGCCAGAAGTCAGAGGGTGCTAGAGCACAGCTCTCTGACTGTGTGTTCACTTCTTCTTCCTGCTGTCCCGAGTTCTCTAGGATTTACAGTCCAGAATTACACCAGCAGGACTCTGTGGGGTTGCTCATCATCACTTCCTTTTCATGCTTCTAAGTGCTTCTGGGATTTGTAGTCCACAGTTACAGCCAGCAGTAAGTTTGACCAGGAGAAGGAGTATTTAACTCCCACTTCCTGACCCCAGACCCCAGCCAGGGTTTGCCTGGAGGGGGCCAGTCTGTTCAGCCATAGACTGGGCTGCATCCCCAGTCAGGCTTGCCCTTCCCCCCTCTTGTCATCCAGCCCTCACTGCTCCAGCTAGGGAGCAGTGGGGTGGGGTCAGCCCTGGTTTCTGGAGCAGACAGCCCAGCCCAGGGCTGGAAAGAATGCTGGGATGCTGGGGGACTGTGATTTAACTTGAACCAGGAAGGTGTCTGGAACTGGCTTGACCCAAATTAGTTAAGTCTGATACTACATTAAACCAGGTTTATCTTAAACCAGTTTCAGCCATTTTGAAACTGGTTTATGAGCACTACAGAACTTCTGTTCTTTTACAGGTTTAAACCAGTTTCTGATCACATAAATCGGTTCATATATAACTTCTGTCCCTAGCCTAATTGTCAGGAAGAATATGCTCTACTGGTTCAGTACCAACAAATAGTACCTTACATACTCACCTTATCAAATTCGATAAATCAGATTCAGCTGTGGTCTTATTTACATTGATCTGATGCTATATTTTGAAATACACATCTGACTTTTTGATGCCATAAGCTATGCCATTTTTTCTCCTTCAGTTAACCCTACATTTTTGGCCAGACTGAAGCCAAATGCCATTTTTAGTCTATGCAACTCCAGAGAAGCTGAATTCAGTCTTTTGTCTGTCAGTCTCCCAGGGTCCATCTATATGAGATGCTTAATGCACAAAAGACTAATTCTACTGTGCATTAGCATGGCTGGCAAAAACTGTGCTAATATGCAGTAGATTTACTCTAATTCGCATTAATATCACATAAAAACCATTCATCTGTGTTAATGTGCAGTAGCACCAATTACAGCTCATTTTGTACCTGTCATTAGGGGTACTAAACTTAACGTGCCATAATTATGGCTCATTAATGAACATGTAGACATGCCCCCAGTGTCTTAAACTCCCTCAGCATATTACAAGGATGTAACACGGTCCCAACTGAAACCCTGTTACTAGAGAGATGTGGGCAGCTGGAGACAATTATTACTTGGCGGGGAAGAGGTGTGCCATGCCTACCAAAAGCCAATGAGACCCAGGCCCAAAGTATAAGAGGGAGAGAAGGCCAGGGAGAAATTGCCTTCGGGCACGACAAACGGAGGAGACGCCGTTGAGGAAGTCGCTACAAAGGATCCCAAGGGTGGATCATAGGTGCAAGGGTCCATACGAGGACACGACGGAGTCCCGGGACTGACAGCCCTCCTCACTACGCACCTGAAGTCCACACCAGCAACAGTGAGTCATAGAGGAGCGGAGCTGTAACATGGGAAAAGCCATGGCTCCACTCCAGGATGTGGCGGAGCTACCCGGGAGACAAAGGGGAATGGGTAATGCCCAATCCAGCCCTGAGGAGGCAGGGACTCGGCATCCCGCACCCAAAGAGAAGGGGGTTGGGGATAAGAGACCTCTAGAACACTGCAGGCCCCAATCCAGCACAAGACGCAGCAAGGGAACTTTGGCGTTGCCGCTAATGAGCTGCTAATAGGATAATTAGTGACAGGTATCAGGACTTTATGCTTCACTTACCGACTGCATAAGTGTGCAGGGATCAGCCTGGATGCCCAGGGGAACCCTGAGATCGGTCTGTCAGCCTGCTTCCTCCTCCAAGGGGTTCCTGTAAATAAGACAAAGAAAGAGAATAATAAAAGCAAGTGTACCATACCTCGATCCAGCGCGGTCCTTCCCACGGGTACCCGCTCAAGTAACACCTCCTTCCTCCCTATTTCCATTGAGATCAAAGTCATGGCAGGCAAGAAGATAATATTTATCTTGGTATTCCAGAAAAACAAATCTTGTGCTAATGGTGAAAGGTTAAATGAACAAGGCTGTTAGAGGCAAATCCATTTGTTTCAGCTTTCTAGGTTATTTCCACAGTGTTTTATTAATTTCAAATGTTTCTCATACTTTACAATGATAAAAAGACAAAGAAGGAATTCAGAAAATTTATAAAACCCCCTATTGCACAGCATTTTGTAGTTTGGTTTTAATATCACATTCACCCTCATAAAATCAGAGTGCAACCACTCTTTACCCCATGAGTATGGCAACTAAATGGGTTAAATGATTGCAAAGGAAACACATGACACTTTCCATAAAGACAGAATTAGGGACATTGCAGCCTGTTGTTCCATTCACTTTTGCTGTTGCTTTTTTTTCTGGAGAAGAAGGAGAGGTGCAGGGGAGAGAAAGAGGAAGTGGAGGTCATAAAGAATAAAGAGAGTGAAGAGTATAATGAACAAATAAGATAAAATATTGCAAGCAAATCCCCCTCTCATGATGGGCACATCAGAACTAGGCACAGAGTTTGGGAGACCAAATGAAAATTAAATGTGCAAAAGAGACTTAGGGGTGGGCTCAGCCCACAGACTTCAAAATCCGCCTAAAACTCAAAGATGTTCAAATCCAGGATCTTGGTTTGGGCCCTTTTCAAGGAAAAAGAAAGAATAAAATGATCTCTTTACACATATCCAGTGCACTGAACCATTCTTCACAACACACAATGTGGAAGTACTTTATATTTTAGAAGTCTATAGACAAAATCCAGGCCACATTGAAGTTAACAGAAAGTCTCCCACTGACTTCAATAGTTTTGGTACAGGTCATGTGTTTAATTCCCCCCCCCCAGGCGAATGACACAGTTAGCTGCAGAGATTCTCCTCCTTGCACTATCCCCTACAGACAACAAGCCTAAGTAGTAGACACCAAAGTCTCCTTCTATCTTCTTCCATGTTCATCCTTCATGGAGGCTCCATTAAACCTTCCTTGTTCTTACTGAGTATTGTGGGCTCTGAAGGATTACATTTTTATTGCATGTGAATATCAACAATTAATAACAGCATTTACTTTAAAATATTTATTTCAGTTATTATGGGGTTTTGTATGTGAAAGTAATAAAAAAGACTTAGAAGTTCTTTTTTTAATTCAGCCTCTAATGAAGGTAGGCACTGCAATTCATAACAGATTCAAGGTTAAACCATAATGTTGACCCATATCTCATAATATCAGTTTCATAATTGAAATTCAGATGGAAGTGAGAACAAATGAGTTTTCCTGAGTCACCCTAATAAAGGCTGTTATGAACAAAGATGCTGCACTTAACTTTCATGAAAGTTTCACTAAATATTAAAAGAATCAATGGTTGGCAGTATTCAGTTCAAATTCAGTATTTTCTTATCAACCTGTGTGAGGCTCTGGGTATGAGCCTCACATATGAAATCCTGCATATATGAAATCATTTTGTGGCACCCAAACTTTTAAGATTAAGTATATCACATATCCCTTCGAGAAGCTTCCTGTAGTATCAAGAATTCATTTTGTCCCATCAAATCCATAATATAATGTCTAAGCAGTATTCACTAATGGATACAATTGCCAGGCATCCAAGTGCATTGGATGGATGGCCAGTGAAATTATCCATTGCTAAGGCAATTTTCCTCCTCTTCCTCTGCAAGACTTTCCCCCTTGGGTAAGACAGAAAAAAAACAGAGATAGTTGTCTATGATGATACATTGTTCATTCCCTTCTTGAAAACATTTGGGCATTTCCAGATTTCCCTTTGCTTTCATGCTGCTGTTTTCTTAGCATGAGAAAAAATGTAAAACTATGCCTGCAATAGCCCTATAAAAGCATCCAGCCTCATCAGCATTAGAAAAGCAGCTCAGATTAAATTTATGTAACACAATCAGGCAACTGCGGCATGTAGCCAAGCTTTCAGTGATCTTTTGTCAGCATCCTAGGACATACCTCTACCACCATCTTCATGCTTTGACCATTTTTGACACATTACAGCCAACCCTCTGCTGCTTCAAATTCCTCCCATCTCAACTGCTCAACCAAATGCTCCCTTCTCTTTCTCCTGCAGCATATCACCTGCAAGTGCTTCTAGTACTTTTTCCTTTTATTCAGCATCTGGTCTACTTGAGGAGCTGTATCTCTGCATTTTACAGGAGAAAAGAGAGTGCAGAACATGGAATTATTAAATTGTGGTATCAGCTGGCACCTTAGGAGACAGTGTAGTGTTACTGTATCATCAGCCCTTGCACAGCAGGAGTTCTCAACAGGTAGCAGGCAGCCAAACAGTTCACAATGAAAGTAAACACAGCAGATGAGCTTATAAAAATGGAGGTCTTTTCTAATAGACAAGTCAGTGATGGCCACTCTCAGCAGCTGCAAAGGACTATTGGGTAGGTTGCAGAGATTTACCACACAATACCTTTCTAGATAAAAATGTTACAGACAAAAACTGCAAACTCTGTGAACATTTAGGATTCCCTTTTTTCCATTAACCTGCACACCACAGCCACAAGACTATCACATAATCTAATAATCAGAAATCTGTCCTTGAACATCTGAGGTGCATACAGACAAGCATGGCCATGCGGTATGTGGCACTCAAGGTGTCTGCAGAGCCACATACCACACAGTCAGGTGTTCTCTGCACTGCTATGCGTGTGCTGTTCCAGGTTTTTCTTCTTGAAAAAACCCCTGGGTATCCAGGTGTCAAAAAAAACAATGGAAAAAGAAACAGAACAGCATGTGCATGGGCAGCATGCCTCACTGGTGCATGTGCTGGGCCCCCAGAGCTGCACTGTGGCTGCCAGCCAGGCTCCCCCTGGCAGGATTGCTGCTGCTGCAGCCCTAAGAGGCCCCCAGGACCCCAGGTAAAGCTTTTGGGGCCAGTACAGATGCTGGCCCCAGCCTCCCCTACCACCCCCAGGGTAACTTGCTGCACGCCAAAGCGCACATGGCACAGGTGTTCCCCCAGGGAGAAGTAGCTGCAGTACAAGGTGCTCCACTGCTACTTGTTCTCAGGGAACCAAACATCCACGCTCATCTAGATGTGGCCCTGGGGTTCAAACAAGCTCCTCTCTCTTTCCTTTTAGTCAGTCCAATGGCACATATCACTGGAGTAGTGGAGCACCTCCTAAGTATTCATGGAGTTAGTATCCTCTCAGCACTACCTTACTATGAGATAGAACAGTGTCAACTGGTGGGAGTAATACAGACTATGATGAGTAACAGCATTTAGGGCACAACGACCGTACTCCTGATCTGCTGTAAATAGATCTCAATCCATTTTAGACCTCCAGTTTCATGACCTTGGCTCTCCAAGACCCAGCAGGTCTGGCATCTGCTCCCCCTGATAACTTTAGACTTATTATGATAGTTGTTAAAGTGTCTGTCACAAGGATGCTGTAAATACCTTTTCTCTGAGTAGCAGCCACAGGCAGTGACTACTGAGGACTCTCTCCTTCTAGAGGTTGACTAGAGAAATCCATTATACATTGCTCCTTGTTCATGAGATAATCAGTTTAAACTAAGGGCATAAGAGGAAGGAATGGTCACTAAATCTGAGTGTACGTGATGGCCATACACGCCCATTTTTGGGTTAGCAGAGAAACCATTAACTCCTTTTTCCTTGAGAATGGCTATTTGTCTTTTCCAGAGACTGCTTCATGAGGAGGATGAGAAACAACTGTTCTTTAATCTCCTGGGACTGGTAAGTTGGCCTCTAGGCTCTTACCCTGTCATGCCTGAATCCTGGCATCTTAATCAAGTTATCAGAGGAAATACAACATTTCGCTAAGTTCCTTTATTTAGAGACATGCTTAGTTCATCCTCTGAATAATGTGATACAAAAACATTCTCAAGAAGAAATATCCTATGAAGTGAAGGAGCCTCACAGTAAGGTTCCTTTGAAAAGATTGTTGAAATTTTGATTTTCAAACACTCCACTTCCAACAGCTGGTCATTTGACCAAAAGGTGATAGATAAAATTCCTAGACAAGAAAATCAGAGGTCTGTGTGATGTGGATGAACAGAAAAAGACTGGCCATTTTAACTTGCATCCTGCCGCATAAGTATGCTAACAGAGGCTTCATTCATACTAGCTCCACTCACACTGTCTTTGATATTATTGTGACTACTGGTGGAAGGAAAATAGTACACTATGTAAGGTACTATGTAAAGTGGGAAAATAAGTACAGTGGAGCTACAATCCAAACAATAGTATCATCGAGATAGTTACAGCCTTAGTAACCACACAATAGGACTGCATACATTATGCAAAGGATACAGCTGATTTTCTTAAAAGAATTTGAAAATAATTAATTAAACCCTTTGGGTGCATTCCCATGAACGTGCATGTGTGGTCTGCAGCACTTCAAAGCCATTTGAGGTATCATCAGACTGCATACAGCACACTTATACCCATGTGCCACACTGATAATTGGCAGTACAGCAGTTTTATTTGATACTGGGAGAACCCAGTGTCAAAAAAACCACCCAAAAACAGCCTCTAAAAAAAGTGGCATGGTGCACGTGGCAGTAGCATGTGCTGCCAGAAACCAGAGCCTGGCCAGCCAGAGCCATGCTCTGGCTGCAAGCCAACCACTGAGCAGCTGGCTTTACACCAATGCTGACTTGGGAGGCTCGCAGGGCCCAGGTGAGGCTGCTTTTCCACAAGTCGGAGTGTGCATACAGAAGCATGCCCAGGGACAAATAGCAGTGGCACAAATATGTGCCACTGCTTTTTGTCCTGTGGGAAATGCATGCCCTTGCATGTGCATGCTCATCAGGGATGCACCCTTTTTGTTTAATAATTCTCTTCATTAGAAGATACAGATTGTTTATTTGCATGTGTGTCTTACTTTCCACTAAAAGAAACAAAGCAGGAAAAATAATTAACGAAAAAGGACTTGCTGACAACTTTTCATCTGATCAACTGTTAAGCTGCTACTCACAGGAGTAATTCAAGTGGCTTCATGTGGATTAGATTTGTGATAAAGAATCATTTGCACTGGGAAATTATGGTTGCATTAAGAATTATATCTTAAAAGCATACTTTTTTATTAGGCTTATGGATCTAGGGTTCAGTTTAGAGAAGAGGATAGAATAGGAAAATTTAGGCTGAATGCAATACTTCCAGGAAGAAGAGTAATGTGCAAATTATGGAACATTGTTCATAGCACTGCTGAAATTTTGTCCTATTTCCTATGGGTCAATGTATAGGGGGAAAAAACAGAAAACTACATTCAGTGGACCAAAAATTGTTGCTTTGCTATTAATAATTTCCTAACAAGTTGTTTCACACATATGAGGCCAAGAAACTGCTAGCACAAAAAGAGAACCACTGCTTACCCCTCCCAAATCATAACTAAGATCATTTACAGAGCAAGCACAGATAAAGCTTATTGTGCGACTGACTTACTCATGCAGCACCTGGTGGTGTGGATTCGTAGAACTGGCATGGCCTAGCATGTTGTTGAGAAAAACCTGCATTTACTGCCACCTAAGGGAACTTCATAAATACAGGACTGGAAAATAGAACGTACAGAGCAAGATACAAAATACACTCCCCTCCCCTCCCTGTGCCAGCTATAAAAACTAATCATATAAACAGCATGTTATAAAGCAGGATGAATATTTCTCCACAAACTATTCTTCTGCTGGCAAACACCAATTCATTGAAGTCAGAACTGCCTTTAGTAACATGCCACTTCTGACTAAACTTAATTAAAAACAACTGAAACAACTTATTTTGGTAGCACCATCATGTTTCATTCCAATAAGGTTAAGACAGAACACTCTGATATTGTTTCAAAATTTATTTCACATAAAGCTCTGGCTAAATATTTAAATGTTTGTCATTTATGAAATAATATAAATAAAATTAAATTAAAAAGTCAAAATAAAACAAGTTGATTATCAAAACAAAATGTTATGATTAACTCAAAATGAGCTTTTTGGACATTGTGTTTAAGTGATAATACTGACCTTCCTGTTGTTCCAAGTCAGAATATATATATATATATATATATATATATAATGACAACATTTCCCATGACTGAAATTCTGATTTTTAGTAAATTCTAATTGTGTGAAATAAACTCCCATCAGCATCTCTAACAGGTGGGACAGCACATCTATCTCACATTTTTTTCAATTTAGTTTCAGTAACTTTTTTGGGTGGTACATATACCAGATCTCACTACACTGAATGTAAGGATCCTACCTTCTCCCCAAGTTAGTACAGCTTTACACCACCGAGCTAGTTTAGTTGGCTACATAAGGGCCCTACTGATATAAGAGGGACTCTCATAGGACACAGATCTCCTATACTAACTTCTTTTTCTGTAGTCAGTAAGGGGAAGGGATCCAGGTAAAAGCAACATGCATGACAATCTGTGTGCTGGTTATTCCTGACTGCTGTAATGGCTTTGGTAGCTGTTTATGGATTCCTTTAACCATGTACTCCAACCACTCTCCATTTCCCCATTCACTCCCTCTAATCCAGTGGGTCTCATCCTGTTTGCCATAGTGAGCCACACTTGCAATTCTCAACATGTTATGTGCATTGCACCCACACAACTTACTTCCTGTGTATCCATTAAAAAAAAAACGTTTCAGGATGTCACATGGGCTGCAGTTAGTGTGCTGATTGGGCCACATGAGGCCCATGGGTTGTGCGTTGAAAACCACTGCTCTAATCTCTAACCTGACCCCCTCCACATATATTTTAAAAGCAACTATATCAGTAAAACCGCTGCTTTACTACCAGATGGCATGTTTCACTCTTACTTTGTCTAGAACTACTATAGTATTTACACATTTTTACCATATGTATTTCCATGACTGGCATATTCGTGCAACTCCTGAATGATACTTGCAGTGAAGGTGAAAGAGAAAGGTCATATATAAAATCATCCTATTACCTATGTTCTTCAAAGGGTTAGATCACACTTTAAGGACTCCAAAAGCAATCCTCCTTCCTAAAAGCAGACTACAAATGCTTCTATAGCAAGAGGAAAGACTTATTTAATAGAGCAGTCTGCAGTAACCACAGAAAACTACTATATTTCTTTTCATTAATGTCTTTGACTGCAAATAAATTTTGCAAGCTCTAATCTGAACTTCTCAGGCATAAGGATTTAGTTCCAGTAAACATACGGCCATTATCACTATCATTGGGCAGCCAAGAGCAGCACAAAGTCAGAGTTTTATTTCAGACAACTCACAATGGCTCTGCAGATGTTCTCCTACACTTCAAATGCTGAAACTGCACTCCTCTACTATTGGTCCAAGTCAGCTTTACACTTGGACTCCCAAGAAGCTTCTCTCTGAATGTTACTTCCTTCACAATTTTCCCTGGAGAGAAAATAAAGGAGATACAACTTGTAGAACTGTTGTTCTATGTTAATAACAAACATGCCCTCACAGTATCAGCAGTAGGAATCTGCCATCAGCTTTCATTACTATATGTGAGAAAACTTTTGAAATGCACATGGAGAGTGTATTGCACTTCACAACTGCACTGCACCAGAGGAGCCTCTAGATTAGTATGACCCAGAGGGATCACTCAAAGATCTCTCATTATCAGCAACTGAAAAATAACTACTTGTACGAGGGGCCAGATCACTTAGAAAGGCAGTATGTATGTTAATATTAATATTTGATACAAGGATGAACAGGGCCATGTTGTTCATATGTGGGTTGATTCTCTTCCCTCCTCAGTATGGGTCAGGGAAAACTGAGGAAACCAGTGAGGAAAAGATGCCCAACACATGGCTGGAGGCTTTTCTAGTGGGAAAAATACCACACAAAGTATAAGTCAGGTTTAATATGGATCCATTAAATTCAGAGATCATATGAAGTGAGTATAATCCATTTTCTCTTTGAGCCTTGCATTAGGCACCTTTCCTCCACTTGTTTTATTCATATAGCAGGTAAAAACTAATGACAGCATTACCAGGTATGCAGAAAAAGTACAAAAAGCAACATTCATATGTAATGACATCATTGCTGCCTATCTGCAAGTCACATGGGCGGTGAAGAGATCAGATGTAATATGAAAATAACGGATTAGCTGTCAAAGATAACTAAGCTTCATGTGCAGATTAATTCATGCAGGTCAAATACTGCACCAAAAAGCCTCAATTGACAATAAAGCCTGAAGTTGCAGTAGAGAAAGGAGTGTACAAAGGTTTTGATCATATACAGGCTAGTAAACTAAGATATCAATCATTCATGAGAAAGCCCATGAAATTATTGGTACTTTGTTAAAAGAAACTGCATATTCCATTAAAAAATAACTGCTGGAGCTTGATTTTCAAAATTTCAGAAGCTCAAGCTGTTCACTGGGCACAACAAACCATTTTCACATCCAATATACAGCCTGCAGGTGTAAGCAGGGTACTTGTCTGTTTAAACTGAACATGCAATTACAGGGAAGGTGGGGGGGGTTCCCCCTGTGCACAGGATTCGCATGAGGTTTATGATCTCTTAGGCTAGGGACAGAAGTTACACATAAAGCAGTTTAAAGGATCAGAAACTGGTTTAAACCTATAACAGAACAGAAGTTCAGTGCACATAAACCACTTTCAAAATGACTGAAGTTGGTTTAAGATAAATGTAGTACCAGACTTAACTGATTTGGTTCAAACCAGTTTAAGAAAATTCTATCCCTGGTTTAAACTAATTCACAGTCCCACAGCATCCCAGGATACTTTGCAGCCTTGGACTGGGCTGTGCTGTCTTTTCCAGCAGAGCAGGGTTGGCTCCACCTCTCTGCTCCCCAGCTGGAGCACTATCACTGCTCTGGCTGGCTGAGCAGGGGGTGGGGGTGGGAGACCCTGGTCAGAACTGTAGCCCCTGCCAGGCTTTGCCCTACTTAAGGGTGGGGGCCATGGCCAGACACTGGGCCGGCACCCCAAGGTGAAGTGGGGAGGGAGGGGGGATTAATCCCCCTCCCTCACACTTCATCTCAGGGGGCCAGACCTGGGCCAATGTCTGGCCATGCCCCCTGGCCCTGCTGCTCAAGCGGTGAGGGCAAGCCTGATAGTGCTAGGGTCCTGTGCTGGTGGGAGAGGGGACAGAGGGATTTAAACCCCCTCCATCACCCGCCTCTTTGCCTCAGAGGGCCAGCCACTGGCTAGCATCTGACTATGCCCCCCATGCCCACTTCTCAAGAGGCAAGCAGGGAAAAACCTTGCAGGGGCTGCTTCTCCTCTTCCCCTCCAAAAACACCTTGGCTGAGGTCCATGCAGGCCGGGGGGGGTGGGATTTAAACCCCTCCCAATTGTAGACACAGCCTGCCTCACCATACACCCCCCACTTTAGCTTGAGCAGGGAGCAGGGGAAAAGCCTGGAGGTCTTTCTTCTCTTCCAGCTCCCTGCAGCCTTCCTGCCACTGCCAAAAGAGAGGGTGGGCTTCCTCTAGCACCCCCCAGCTTCTAGCCTGAGCTACTGCAGGCGTGTGCTTGCATTTCCAGAATCAAAAGTGAATGTCTGTTCACTTGCTTCTCAGTTCAATCTATGCAGTTTAAACTAACCTGCAAAGATTGAACTGATTCAGGCTCAGGCTTTTTGAATGTCTGTACTTAGCTTTCAAGTCTTGATTACCTACTTGCAAGGTGTTACGTAGTACATCTGCCATGTGGAGTGATTTCACCCTTTGCATATCCAGCTTGGTGCATCTGATTTGAAAAGCTGGTTCTTAAAATAGAAGAGAAGGTATTAGTAAGATTAAAAATGGGATGCTCTGTCAGATGCTGGAACATTTTTTAAAAGCTTTGGAGCTTTGTGTGTATGTGTGCATGTGTAGATGTGCCTGTGGATTTTCCCAAAAGACATAGAATAAGCATGAGGGAAGAAATGCTCATTCTTGCAGCCTTTACAGCCATGATCTCAAAAGGAAGTTTGCTTTAGCAGGGGTGCACGATCAGGCCCTTAGTCAGCTTCTGAATAGGATTAATTGAAACCTGAGAAAAATATATTCAGTGGGGAGAAAAGAAATCTCACCTCTACAAATCTCTTATTAATCTCCACATCCAGCAGGCTCTCCTGCAGCTGAGTCTCTTGGAGACCATTTGATAAATTGATTGCTAGAGATTCACCTTTCAACAGCATCAGGGCAAGAAATTGAGAGTTGGAGAAAGAAACCCCAAATGGCAAGTAGGTGCATAACACTGAAGGATCTGAATTTTATGAGTGCCAGACCCTAGGTCACTGCCAGCACAGACTGAAGATCAAAGTGGCTGAAAACTTACGGTACTAAAAATATATATTTAAAATATAATTTTAAGCCAAATGTATTTCACTTGGATTTTTAAAGACCTGAGAAAGTTTCTCAAATTGAGGGGAGAATGGTAGGCAGTATGGTGGAAGGGACAGTTATAGACAGGTAAAGTTAGTTAACTTGTAAAATTCTCCTCTCCTCTCCACTGGACTCTCAAATGCTTTTGAAGAAAGAAAACACACAACACTGTGTTGAGGACAAAATTCATGCTCCCCACTCTCTCTCCTGCATACGCAGGTAACCTGGCTCAGCACTCAGCACATAGGTAGACTACTGCTTTGGGAGCGAGTTGCAGTGCAGTGCTCTCCGCTCCTCCTCGTGAAGGTACTTCTTCTACATGCCACCTCTCTGTCATATCTGAGCTCCTCACAGCCATTAATGAATTTATTCTCACAACACTTCCATGAGGTAGAACAGTGCCCTTACAAGAGACTAGTGACTAATCCAAAAAGTCACAAAGGAGAGCTGTGGGAAAGCCACAAACTAAACTGTCAAGTCTCGGGCTAAAATCTCAATTTCTAGATCAGCGGTTCTCTACCATTTTTATACCAGGACCCATTTGTAAACACAGATGACCAGTCCTACCCTAGTGTCCCTCACTCCCAAACCGTGCCTCCAGGCCCTAGCCCCCCAGTGTGCCAGGCAGGAAGTGGGTGTGTGGGGCAGGAGATGTGTGCGGGGCACAGGGGGCCCAGGCCCCAAGCAGCTCCCGGCAGGTTGGAGCTCTGCCAGTCTCCACGGGAAAAGCCAGTTTCCCACATTTTTCTCTGTTAAAGGGGAATCCATTTTGAAAGTCTGTTGATACTTTTTTAAAGTTTGTTCACAACCCTTTCACGTATTCTTGTGACCCATTTTTGGGTCATGACCCACGGGTTCAGAAAACTGCTCTAGACCATGCTTTCCCTTAGTTGTGCATGTTACTTTATGCTTCATCAGCCAGTAATATTTCCCTTCAGCAACAATGGAATCCAAACTGAACGAGAGCATTTTGATGGTATCTGCTTCATTAAATTCCTTTAGTGCCTATCATTCTCTTGCCAAGAAGAAAAGTTGGAAGGAAGTTTAGAGCCCACAATGAACACCAGGAATCTCTGCCTAGAATCTCATCTAAGTGGAGGATTAAGTGGTGCAGCCTTCAAAATGCATGGAAACAGAAACCCAGCATGGGGGCTGCCTCCACAGTGCACTAAAGGGGTGCTCAAGCCCCCAGCAGCCTTCACTCCCACTTAGATACTTTCTTAGTTACAAAAAGTGAGATTACAGTGTAATGGTAATTTGTAATTCTGGCTTGTGGTGGGGCTGCTTGGGGCCGGGGTCATGGGAAGAGATTTGCTGCAAGACTCCACTATTTGGCCTCAGGCTTAAAAACATTTTTTAGCAGCTCAGTTTAATAATTTTATTTTAGCCAGGCCGTCTTTGTCCACAGCTTTGAACCTAAGGACCTGCACCGACAATGAGTGGTGGACTGGGTCTGCCCATGCAACTAGCCAGCAGCTGAGATGAAGCACTACTTTGTGGTTGGAGCAAGAGACCAACAGCGAGGATAAATCTTTTTCATAGTAAAGAGGGAACTGTTTCGGAGAGCAGATTAACATGGGCAGACTAAATGACACAGGTGTGGTAAGCAATTTTCCATCCAAGCTGGGGTTTTTAAATTTTTTTAAATTTATTTTTTGACAAAAGGTTGGCTTGTGGAAAGCTGGCTGTGGCTTGTGGCTTCCCACCACAAAGGAAAGCAGTTCCTTCAAAAAAATAAAGATGTCTGAAAATAGAAGTACGTTGAGTCAAAATACTCTGCAAGACCTCTAGGGAGTTGTAGCTTAAGTGTCTTTCTTCCTGTTCTCCTCTATAGGTCTGTCTGTCTCTACCGTTTCAATGGTACTCTCATGATGGAACATGTCATGAGAAGTATGGCCCCTGCCCTGCCCCTCCCACCTCCATTCCTGCTCTGGATTTGCCCAACCTACCACAGTGTGAAGCAAACCAGAGAAAGCGAAAGGCAGCAGGGGCGTCCTCGGAGCCAGTTCTCTGCCTCATTCCTGGGTTTGCCATGTGCAGAACAGGAACATGCTTCCTTGTTGCACTCTTCACAGCTCTGCAGCAGCACTGTAGGCATGACCTATAAGGTGAGCTCTCTAGTTGGACTAGATGCACCACAGCCAGGAACCCCTGTGAGTCAAGCCCTGTCTTCACCCCCGGGGACAAAATGAGGCATCCTTTTCTCTTGGTCAACATTTTCCATGAGAGGAAAAAAAAGTTTTATTTGGAAAAAAGATGTGAAGTGAGGTAAAAGACCTGACACTCAGCAAGAAGGAAGGAGAGCATTTCAGGCACAGGGCAGCCTACAGAGGAGAGAGAGTATTATATGTAATACGGACTATATTCGGACTTAAGCTCGAGTTCACTTCCTTCCTAGGTGATCTAGGACAGTGCACACTGGTATTTCTCCATTCCCTTCTTCCTTTCCAGTCGGGTCTAGGTTGCAGTCTCTGAAGTAGGGATTCTGCCTACTCTGTACTGGAAGTGCACATAGAACAGCGGTGGTCTGATCTCACCTCGGTTCTAGCGGAAAGCTGTATACAGGGGAAGCTGCTAGCTGCAAGGGTCTGGTAGACTGAATGGAAACAGGTTAAGAATGTCTATATTTCAAACCAGAAAAGAGCTGAAAGATCGTAACAGCTCAACCTGTAGTCAGTGAAATGGGATGCACCCTGGGATAAAAACTGAGACAGGAGTTTATTGAATGTCCCTCACATAATTAGAGGACTTTAGTTCATATAATTGTCACATCATTGTACACCCTTGTTAGGCTTAAATGGATTTTTTCCAACCAATTCAGAGAATTTTCTTTGAGCTCCATGTGTAATTCTTTAAATAATTACACACGCAATAAATTAATGAAAATCAAAGAAACTGCCTGTCCTTAGAAAACCAGCTTAATTTGGCATGCTCTGCTGCACACTTCTAAATGCTCCAATTCTTTCAGACCCTGTTTAAACCAGCAGCTTCTTCTTTGTGCAAGTAATCTTTATAAATAACAGCAAATTGAATTTGGCATTAAGTGAGGTGTGAAATTCTTAAGCTGGCTCCTAACGAGAGAGACATCAGGGTCAGACTGGGGCTGCCATCATCTTTCCTTCAAGCACGTGGGCTGTATTAGGAAAGGGGAATCTCTATGTCAAAACAAAAGTATGTTACAAATCCCTGCTCTCTGCATAAACCACAATGTTGTTGAATCATTGTTTTGAAAGCAACTTGTGGTACAAACCACACTGCTTCCACCCAACTATCTTGACTCAACATCCTCAAAGAGTGGGCCCAGTCTTCCTGTTGGCTCCAAAAGAGCTATGCTGATTTACACCCACTGGGCACATCTACATGAGACATTTACTGTGGAGAAGACTAATTAGATCGGCAGTAAATGTTCCATGTCTACACATTGGGCTGGAGTAAACTAATTCACTCTGCAGCAGTTAAAAGGAAAGTATTTACAAGTATTACCCTGCTGCAGAGTTTTTTACTCCACAGCAGCATATGTGTAGACACTGACACAGCTAGCTGGGGCATGAGGGTGCTTCACTGCAAGGGCTGCCTGCCAGCTAGCCACACTGAAGTACCTTCATGCCCCAGGCATCCCCTCCACAGCACACTGAGCTGGGGGAGGCAGTCCAGGGCTGGCAGACTGACCCTCCAGGACCACTGGGAACTGAGGTAATCCAATTCTGCTGCAGTCCCAGGCACAAGTCCAAATGATATGCCTAGAGGCAATAAACACCACAGCAATAAGCTCAGGAGTTTATTGCTTCACTTTAATTTACCTACAGATGCACCTACTGAGGATCTGGTCTATCATATTCATTTACTATACCTAAAGATGCCACGTCACAATGCTCGCTAGATACATACTCAGTAGCCTAACTGGGACAGGAGGATGCAGGGGCATAACTGGGGCAACAGCCTTAGGCACCAACTCTGGAGGGGAGGTGGTGCAAAAATAGCTGCTAACCCGCCTGGCAACAAACCTCACCACTACTACTCAGGCAGTGGCTGGCTCTGCCCCATATGCTACCACTGCCCAGGGCGTGGAGCTGCACCATTGCACCTCTATACAGACTTTGGAAGTCTGACATTATGAACCTCTATTTGGTAACTTTCAGTAAGTTTCCCCCACACACTCACATGTCCCTGGAGTAATTCAACAGATGATGTGATTACTCCACAATGGAGAACCACAAGTATGGCTGTGTGCACCTCCCAGATTTGCTGACCTATGAAACGCAAGGCAAGACTGCTGTGCTCATTCAGGCTGGACCAGGTAAATAAAGCAGATTTTGAACACAACTCCACTGATATTTATCTTGCCATCTAGTAGGATTCTTCATACAAAAGGAACCAGTTCATAAATATCACAGTTGTTTAATATCTTCAAAATGCAACAGTTAGTGTTAATGTGTTTACTGCTACTACAAACAACAACAATTCAACGCCTGTTGGTCACATAGGTTAAGATATTTTCTGTCTAAACTCCAAGATCAATACATAAAAAAGGAAAAGGTTAAAAGAATTGTTGCTTATTAAAGCCCAATAACAATGTTATAATAATTAAAAGCTGCATCTGTCTGTCATTCAAGATGCACATTGAATAGTCTAAATTAGGCAGATTATTGCTCAAATTTTCAGAAGTTCTGTTTTTTCTGATAAATGTGATTGTACCACTTAGAACCACTCAGAAGTCTGGGCCATATTGACTGAAGTTTTCAACCAAGATTAACTTCCCCTCGCCACCTGCAATCAGCACTTCCTGTCCGCACAGTTTTTTTGCTTATAGTAGTTAAGCATACAAAGACAGGAAGATAGGTCTGCATGTCCACTTTATGTCTGAAGGAGTCTATCAGTGTAATGCCACCTAAATAATGAAGCACATATCTGGCAGGAGATTACTGTGGCTGACTAAGTTTGTACAAGGCCATTATATCTTCTAAGCTTCTCCTCTATGTTAAAAAGGAAGTACTAATTTTACAATGAATGCAGTTTAATGTGTAAGTAGAGTGGCCTTTCTTGAAGAGCATGATGGAATTGACCTAAGACACTTATATCTTCCAAAATACTGAGCTAAAACACAACTGATCCTCCAAAATACTGCACTAGGTAGCATGTTACTGTAGAGCTCTTCAGTATTTCTTCTATATAACACTGACAGGTCGTGTAAAGTGTAAAGCTCATTCGTCTATTTTTTCTATAAACTAATACTGTATTAAAGGTCTGACTCATCAAGTGTTACCAGGAGGATTCCCACTGAATGGAAAAGAATGTAGGGCCAGGTTACAGAAATTGTATGGGCATTGTTAATTCATTCTTTTTTGCTTGTCCTTATGGAAGGACAACAGCACACCACCTTGAAATGTCAAGAATGCTATCTGTAGCACTCCATTATCTTCTTCCTCCACCGAAAGGATTTTAACCTTCTCAGTGTCAAATGTCTACTCTGTGTATAAGTAGGCATACTAAAAAATTTGCTAGTTATTTTTTTACAATAAACAGCTGTCCCAAATAGTTTCATGACAAATCTGAAAAAAGTAGTGGAAATCTAGTTTATGGAGTGAAAAAATCAACTTAATCTATAGTATGAAAAAGCAACAGTAAAGAGGGAAAAAAATCCTAAGCTGCTCTACTCATACTCAATGAATCTCCCTCAGCTTTCATTCAAATATCCAAAGTAACCTTTCTTTGGCAGAGCTGGAAATCAAGCCCAGGACCCCTCAAAATCCCAGTTAGGCTGTTGAAATGCAAGCCCAATCTTCCCGAATATGATTTTTAGTTTATTCTGTTTTCCAGTTTTAACAGATGTGCCTGCAACATCCACTGGTTTTCTCCTCTTCCACTTGGCAAACCTCTCTTTTCCATTAGAGTTTCTTTCAGATCATGAACCAGCTGCTATGGCTGATGGAGAGAGTACAGAAAGGAAGAGGAGGCTGCACTCAGAAGGGTGAATAAGCCTACATACACAATGATCAGCAGGAACAATGCTTCCTGTTTCTGATCCTCAGCTCCTGCTAGCTCATCCTTCTTTGAAGGGACAGTGTCAAGTAGCTATGAATTAAAGGGGTCGGCAAACACCATCGCAGCTCTGTTGTGGTTTAATTCCATGTTTGAGAACTAGCTTCATCAACGTTCATGTTGGTAGAGATCACAGAGAGAAAAAGGTTAGCTAGTTAAACTCAGGATCTTAGGGCCAGCTGGATGGATGCCTCTCTCCACAGCTAACCACTGAACATTTTAGTTACTACAAACAGTGCCGTCTGTTCTCATTACTGTTTGGCATCAAAGTAGTAGAATATCTCATTTTTGTTATTGTTTCTATTGAGTGACATTCTCCAAAGGATGTTCCCAACAGATACAACATTAAGATACAGGTCAGTCCAAAGCCAGAAACAACACTTTACTTGACAGTGTCCATTGCTGAACTCTTCCTGACTTTACACTGTCTCACCAGCCCATTTGCTTTGGAAGGATGATCATAGTGACACTAATCAGAAAACTTACTCTTTCATTTCTTCATCCCCAACCAAAGCTGTTGCTCTCAGCACTAACAGCTCAAATCAACTGACTCCCTTTCTGTCTTCTTATTACCAAAGGTAGTTATTAAAATGAGACAAAAATATAACAGTTTCTGGGCACTGTGAAAAGCACTGACAGAAATATTAGTTGGATCCTCACATAGCCAAAAAACTTCCTTCTTTTACATACAATCTAAAATGACCTTTCCCAGGGTCTGGGGGGTGGGGTCAGGGACATCCCACAATTCTTTGAGAATAGTTCCAGGTTTTACATTTACCCATGGAAATCCACCCCAATTATTGGTGCACTTCTTTGAGCAGCAGGGTCATTGCTCATTCCTGTTTGGATGGCAGTGCAGTAGGCCCCATTACTCATGTCATCAGTCCTGATGGGCCTGCTTCATTCTTCTGGTCTTGGTGGTGGGGTAGGTAATGGCAGGGATCCCCAAACCAGTGTATGTGGTAGAGTTAACCCTTTGGTTGAGGTGAATGGTGCAGTTCACCCTGTCAAATATTTCAGGCTTCCTCAGACTCCTGCAGACATCCTTGTATCAGATACACTCAGATTACATTTTCAACATTTTTTTTAGAGCCACAAGCTTTGGTTTTGTTTTTTCCTTTTAAATAAAAGAAAAGACTCTGACATAATTTACAGTACCCCTGGAATGTTTATGATTATGTCTTAATTTTGCCCCATGCATAAAAATTAGAGGATCAGGCTTTTGTTTAAAGTGTAGGGCTTACTCCATTTATTAATGATTAATACTTGGGGAAGAAGTCTCACCTTAGCTCTTACTTGTAGTTTGTGCTTTGCACAAACTCATCTCCCATTTGCAGGATGTGTCCAGTAACAGGCTTTGCTTCAGCTTACCTGTAGTGCAACTGTAATCATTAGGTGCAAGCAGTTTTCCTTTACTTATTTACCAAAGCTGCTGGACAATGACTGAGGGTATATGACCTGCACGGAGACACACGTCATACAAGCAGGTGAAATCCAAGGTACAAGAACTCTGCAAGTCTAGTTTCATGCTATGACCACTAGGTGGCAGACACAAGAGAAGAAATTTTATTCTGTCTGCAATGGATTAAGAAAATTACAATAATGACAAGCAGGAGCAGAGAATATCTCCCACCTCTCCCTTCCCAATATACTGGGAAATCATGCTGTTGGTCTATTGTATTCATTTCAGACAGATACCGAAAACATTGGACCTTTACTTTACAATTTTATCTGGAATCACTTGCCATATCAGTAAAGTCTTATTGAAGTGAAACGAAAGGAAATTAATTTTCCAGATGGTTGCACATTAACTTTGTGGCATGACACAGTAGTTAGATGGCACTGTCTGTCCATCCTTCCTGGCCATTGCAAGGGGGCACTGGCTGGAAAGGAATTGCTCCTCTATTTTGCCTAAGAGCATACAGTGCATCTAGAAGTTGGACAGGGACAAAGGGAAGAACAGGGATTATCAAGCAGTGATGAGGGTGCTAATATACAGCTACAGAGGAAAGCTGGCTGCATGGCTGCTCTCCCCGTGGGGGTGCTCACCAGAGCTTTAATTCCGTCTCTCTCAGTAGCACAAACAATCCCCTTCCTCCGTTTCAGGAACGTTCTGCTTAAAGAGAAGCAAATGTTACACTGAGACATGTAGCATGGGTGGACCAACTGACCCTGGCAATAGCAACCAAGATAGTAATAGATGCTATTTTCTTTTAAACTAGGCTTGCTTACCTGCAGGGGAGGAAAACATTAACAGAAGCAGTTTTAAAACGTAGTAAGTTCAGTCTACAAGCAGTTCGGCCTAGGCCAAGATGTTTGGTTTATGACAGCCCTCCCCTTCCCAGGGTCTCAAAATGCTTTGCAAACTTGCACTAATGCAACCTCCCAAACATCCCCATGTGTCAGGTATTATCTCCATATGTCATTTGGGGAAATTAAGGCAGAGGTTCAATAACCTGAATTCCACAGTTAGAGAGCAAATTGGTAGCAGAGGGAAGAAGAGACCCCAGCATTCCTGACTGTCAGGCGTGCGCTAGCTGTTAGCCCCAAACTCATTCAGGTGATCACTGTAATGCTGGTACAAAGATTCACGGTCTCTCTGCTGAATTCAACATACAACCAGGAACATTACTCAAAAAGACAGTGCTTCTTCTCTTTTCCCTGACCAGCTCTGGAGGGTATCCACTCCTCTTGGGGGGGCAATCTAATGAAAACAGAATCACCTATAAGAATTCTTGTTTTAGCTCAGCTAGAAATGCTGCAGAAATAACCGTCTACATCCTGTTTTACCAATCACCATGCCAAACTCATCCCTGACTGAGAAATGTAGAGGGGTATTGTTTACTTGGATATCAGTAGCCCAGGGTGCTATTAAGCTCGGTGCTGCATAAACCTTTATTCAAAGAGCCAGACCTTCCTTGTAAATGCAGCTCACACCATGACGCAAGAGGATAAGACAGACAGACTGTCCAAAAGGAAGGAGCAGATCACCACAAAATAAGCAGGTGTTGTTTTCTCAGCAGCAGGTGTCCTTCATCATCAGCCTCAGACCACAGGTAGCTGGAAGGCCGAGATGTAGGAAGTCAAAAATAATAAGCATTTTTATCCAAGCGCTTTCAGTTTAAACTCTGAACTGAGGTTTAAGTCAATTATTTAACCAACTGAGTTAATCTACCCCATGTCACTTATCTTAATGAGAAGGATTCTATAATTCTATGGCAAGGAGAGGAAACCCATCTTGGGCTTTCACCAATAAATTAGGAAGCAGGAGACTGCTGTGCTGTAGAGTCAGTATGTGAAGCCAAGCAAGTTATTTAACCTGTCAGTGCCTTCATTTACTCATTGGCAATATGAAAATGATAGTGACATAACTGAATTTTGAAGCTCAGTTGAATGTTAGGAAATTGCTTGGAAATCCACATTTGACAGAAGAGCTATAGATTACCATTATATAACATGAACTGTGCAATATTTACAACTGTTCTGGTAGTTGTCTGAGCCCATCTTTTCTGGTTTAAAGTTTTAACTAAGTAATGTTTAATGAAATTTGCTAGACTAACTGCTTGTGTTGTCTCTGCTGGTAATGCAAAAGCAAACTGCTGTAAGTATGGTACCCTGAAGGCAGACATTAGGAGTTTCTCAGTTGAATCCAGCAGAGAAGTTTCTTGCATCTCTGTTGAATGCCATCATGCTGTGATTAGTTAATCATTAAGTACATAGTGCTTTTAATTAACTGCCAACTCTGCTTGGGCATCTGTTCTGAAAATCACATCCGATCATGCTTTTCCCAGTCTGCAGTTATGGAGCTCTTCAATAATACAATTGTTGCTCCGTTCTTTAGCTCTCCCTGCTGCAAGGAATCTTATGTCCAGAGCACACTGCAAGGAATAAAAATGTAAAATATTTGGAGCATGCCGCCTCCTTGAAAGAGAACAGAAATAAGTTGGAATTTAAATAAATTTATTTTCAGTTAAAAATATATATTTTTTGAAAAGCCAGTTCAGATTTTGAGGATGGTAATAATTTGCCAATGGAATATAAAGGATTGAGTAGAACAGTACTTTCACTCTTTACCCTCAGGATATAATTTTTATATACTACACAATCTATGTAAAGATCGTACTGGTATTTTTCAGTTTCTTTGTTAGAGGAAAATCTTCCTTATTTTAAACCAAGAGGAATCAAATCAGATTTTTGAGCCATTTCATTAAACTGAAGGTGAAGGAAAAAAATCCATGAAGCAAAATACAATTTTGGTAGGAGATGGTCTCTAGAAAAACAGTCCAAAAACTTTGTTATGAATGCTGGAAGAAATCATAATAATAGGTTGTTTTCAACCTCCCTACATCCCCAAAGCACAGATTGATTTAAAAGTAATATGAAGAAATTTGGAGACCAAAATGAATTATGGAAAAACTAATGAGATGGAGCCTTTCACTCCAGTACATCTGGTTCAAATCTAACCCTATCAGTAAAGACTAAAAATGTGGCTGTGTTCATCAGATAATGATTCTGAAATGGGCCAGGTAACAACTGGCGACAATGGCACCGCCCAGTATTGCCAGTCTCAAAGGGACCAAGACTTGATAGGCTGGAAAAAAACAACACACCTCTCACTCCTGGGGTGAACAGATTCCCTAATGTAGACTGTAGCTGGTACTGAACCACCTAGAAAATCCATTTGTTAATGACTTCCTGCACCCCTTCCACATGCTGTTCCACCACAGCAGTGCTAGTATGCACCAAAGATGAATTTGAGATAATAAGAGTTATATAATTACTAAGCAACCCTTTCTTCCTTATCTGAATTTGACAAAGGAAAAAGGAGAGCATGAAGGAAGTTTCCATTGCTGCTGTACCTATTCCTGGCTAAGCAATCACCACACATATCAACCTAGTATCTTCTTTCCCAAGCACTAAGAACAAAAAGGGAGAAACGCCCTTAAATTTAACATGAATCTCTTTAGGTGGAGCTTTGCAAAGGTACATGATGTTAAAAACCCTGCAACACTGCAAAATATTCCAAGTTGATCAACAACCATTATATAAAAGGTAGGCATGTGAGGGTTTTGCTTGCTGTAACTTAAATGCTCATATTTACACCTAATTTTACATAAATAACACTTTTAGAACAGAAGTTCAAAGTCTCTCTCTCCTTTTTTTTTAATATTCCACAACAGAAGTGTCAAGATGTCATACTTGAATAGAGAAAAGAGGTGTTCTGCAATCGCATGGTGAAGCACGATTTCCTAATTGTTCCTGTTTGAACTGTACTAGGGATAGCACTTTTATAAAGCAAGTTCAAGGTGTTTATTGGAACAAGCTGTTTTTGATGACATCATAAAAACACGGTCGCTTTGGCAACACCTTGCTACTATGGTAACTTCATCTTTTCTGAAGGACACTGAAGGAGATGTTCCAAACATAAGCTAGAGAAGTTGTTAATAATGAGCAAGAAGCAGCAACTTCAAGTATGCAGAATTGCATACTAATTTGTACCTTTCCCCAAGTTTGAAAATAGTCATTTTTGTACAGATAATGTGGTTTTACAGTATAAAAATGCAGCATTCTTAGGATAACCCAGGACTTCCAGCAAGTGCATTAAGTTTCAAAGCAACCAGGGTAGGCCTAAGCCCTCCTCCTTGAGCATTTGTCTCAATGTAAAGGTGTTCTGATCTTGGGGGTTGCTTTAGAAAAAGATGACTGATGCTACATTTGGGAGACAATGACCTCAAATTTTAGAGATTTGAGGATCTGGAGTTTTGATTCTCTAATAGCAACAGAGGTCACATGAAATATATGACAGTAATTATGCCATGTTGGACTGGCAACTTAGAAAAGAAGTGTGTTTGTTTGGTGTGAGCTGGCAGTGCTGAGCTGTGGCAGTTTAGAAATGGGGAATAAGGTTGAAACTTCTGTCCGTTTAAGCATTGTCATCTGTCCTAATGAGGATTAGATGAAAGCTGCCAGTCTGCCGGTTTCAAATTGTTTAGAGTGACAATAAACCTATAGGCCCCAGACCGGACCCCAGGAGTCTTCCCAAAATCACAGAGAAACCTTACAATGGGCGCGTCTACATGTGAATTAATGCAACATTGTTACTGTGCATTAAGTTTAGTACCTGTAATAAACCAACAGGTACTAACTCAATGTGCAGTAAACAGCACTACTGAGCATTAGCACCTACGCGTGGTCTTTTAGTGAGGCTAATGTACAGTAGACTCATTCTACTGCACATTAGCACGGCTTTTGCCGTGATGCACTGATGTTCAGTAGGATTAGTCTAATGCACATTTAGCGTCTCATGTAGATGTACCAAATGAAGCCAAATTCTCCACCTTCCTCCCTACGAAGGACGTTAATTAATTTGCTAACTACAAGTATTTCCATTTCATATGATATTGGTAAGCCATATGAAGGGACCTACTGAGTACCAAATTTGCAGCAGAAGCAGGGTGGCACCGCGGCTCCTTTAATCTTGCAGGTTGCCCAGCACGCCCCTCCACCGCTCCTGATTGGTGAAGGGGCTGCAGTTGCAACCCACTTCTGATCAGCGGGGAGACAAACACTGCAGTTTTAAATATGGTGTTGTTTTTGCCTCCCACCTCTGATTGGCTTAGGGGCCCAGTGCTTGTTGCTGACTGGCAGGAAGGCAAAAACCACGCCATGTTTAAAAGTGTGGTTTTCATTTCCCTGTCAATCAAGACAGAGCAGCAGGGCCCCTCTGCCAGTGAATGGCAGGGGAGAGGGGAGGGAAAGGCTTTCATGTTCACCCACGTGTTCTTCCCCCCAGCCGTGGATTGGTAGGGGGGCCCCACCATTCTCTCCCGATTGGCAGGGAAGCAAAAACCATGATTTTAAACATGGCATGGTTTCTGCCTCCCCACCAGTCAGCAGCAAACATCGGGGCCACCGGGGCCCCTCAGCCAATCAGCGGCTGGAGGCAAAACGGTGCCATATATAAAACCACAGTTTTCGCCTATCCACCGATTAGAAGTGAACTGCAAGCACAGCCCCTTCAGTGAGTGGCGGAGGGACGTGCGAGAGAACCTGCAAGATTAAAGGAGTCACAGCACACCACACTGCTGTCATTAATTTGGTAGGTCCCTAGCCATATGTAATAATTTCTGTTACCTGTTTGGATGACATAGTAACCAGTACAATATAAACTCCAAAGTTCAACAACCATGTTCACAATCAAGCAAATTACCTTTTGGCAACTATTCAAGCTTAAAACACACTATTTGTAAGATTTGTGCTAATGAGTTTAAGTACTCAGATATTAGGGAATATTCATAGGAAAAGGTCTGAATACATTCACATCAGCATTCACCCTTGAATTTGAGTGAATGCTGCCAGAAGACATTTTCTTTATGCTGTACTAGCAAACCCAAATAATCTTGTTACTAAAGTGCTATTGCACCATGTGTCAGTGTGGGTGGGTGGTCTATTTGTGGCAGCCCATGGAGAGACAGAGTTTGGGGGTCCTATGCAGAGTAGTTTGGGAGAAAGCTTTGTAATGACAATGCGGTGTAATGAGGCTGCTTGAGTAAGACTGTATAATAAAAATAGCATTGAGAGTATGAATGGAAAAGACTAACGTTAAAATGCTTTGTAGCGGCTCTACTGCCACAGTTTGCACTAATTGGTCTACTTGTTGGCAGTCTCAGCAGAGAGGTTATGGTCACACTATACACTTACCCTTAAAGGTGTTCTTTCAACAACAGCGCATTGAAATGCAATGGCAGTTTACAGAGTTGCTATCTATGTTGTACCTTGTCCTGGGGATTTAAAAAGCAATCCCAAACCCTTGAATCTCAAGGACTGACATACAGCCCCTACACTGCACACACACACATTTTCAGAAGAGGATTTAAAAAACAAAACAAAACATATCCTACAGGGTGTTTCACCAAGCTCAGGCCATTTTCTTTTTATAACAGAAAGAGATTAAGGCCAACACTAATTTTTATATTATACTGCAAGCCTAGCTCCTATTGGCAACAGAGTGCCTTCCTCGGCAGAATCATACAACTACCCCCATCATCTCTGAGAACTGGGATGTAGAAAAGGCCAATTACCTTTCGGAGAAAAGGAAATTACTTGCTTATAATTGAGTTCTCTGAATGTGGTGTCCGCTATTAGAGCCACACTCATCCTCCCATCTCCCCTTGAGAGCTGGGGTTTTATTCCTATTTAAGTTATAATTATAATAATTAGTCTGAAAAGGATCTGGGAGTTAGGGGCTAGGATATGCCATATAGACCCCTCAAGGCATCTTTCTGCACTAACTCATTATGACCAGTTCTAAACTTTACCATTTAATCTAGTTATTCAGTACCCAAGGTCACAACAGCTGAGACCCAAGAGCATAAATCCTTAGAGGCTCTCACCTTCAGAGAACTACAATTAAAAGGTAAATAATTCCCTAGCTGCTCTCTCTGTGAAGCAATGATATCAGCCAGGGACAGGAATCCAACCTCATCCTAATTACTACTCTAGTAATTTACCTACTTGCACTGGAAAAAGTCACAATGGCGCCAATTTACCAAACAGAAATGCAGGAGAAGTTACTTAATTTAAAATTAGATCTGACCAGGCTAAGTCTTCTTGTGTTTGTAAATGTTGGTTTGAGACTGCAATGCAGCACCTCCAAGCAAATCTAAAGTACAAAACACCGAAAAAAATCAAATTTAGCATCATTCAAGGTCTGTTAATTTCATGCAATGAAACTAGAATATTTGTTTCAGTCCTTATCCACAATGGAATCCATTTCTTTGCTTATTTCCATTTTATGTTGTTTTGCTTGAATAATCATTTCATGTTTCAAGTTATTGGAAACAAATTATAGGAGTTTTAGACTCTTAGTCTGCCAACATTAACAGGTTCTGTAAAACACATCATCAGAAAAAACAGATGTCAGAAAATTTGTCCTCCCCCGCCCGCTCTCCCATTTTCTTCTCCCACAGGTTTCTGTACATCCCAAAAGGAAGTTAGGCTCTAGATCCATAAACCATCAAAGCAGACACTTTGAAATGCACATTAAATAAGAGTGGGATGGGACTAGAGGTAAAGGACTATGGCTCACTAGAGTACTGGTCTTATTAGAGTGAGTAAACAGAGGAGGTAAGATTTTCAGTTATGTCCTCATTGAGTTGCTAACATTTTTCAGGATGAATTAATTGCATCTACATATTACACACTTAGACCCACATTTCAATCAAATGCATCATATCATGCCTCAAATACTACGTGCAACTGATTACAGGTGCAAAAATAGAGCCTGGATTAAGGAGGCTTGGAAAATATGGCTCTTCAAATATAGATTAGAAAGCATAAGGAAAAATAAAGATTCTATTTTCTAGATACAGAAATCATTGGTACATTTCTTAGATTAAAAAACAAAAAATCGAAATACATTTTTTCCTCCCAGGTTTTCTAATGTGAAAAAAAAAGTTTGCATCCTACTTGTCTTATACAAACTTGTAGTGATGTGCCAGATTTCCATAATGGACTCCCTAAGTCCAGTGCTGTAGCAACAAAGTTTGGGGCCCGGGGCAAAGCCTGCAATGACAGCCCACCCTTGCCCCGTGCACAGATCCAGGGGGCAGACCCCCCGGCCCATGCTTCCTCAGGACTGCACACAGTGGCAGGAGCCGTCCTTCCCCCATCCCCATGTCCACCCCCAAATGAGCTGTTTGCAGCTCCATCCCATGCCCCGCCCTGGTTGGGCAGCTCCTGTTGGCGTCCCTTTGTTTCAGTGCCCAAGCTGGTTGCCCTGCTCACCCCCCCGTCCCTTCCTATGGCACTACCCTAGTCCACATAGATGTAAAGTTTCAAGAATGTAACAAGAATGGCAATTCTTGAAGTACTTGTACATAATCCAGTGCCCTACAGGACATACTGAAAAACATACACCTAAAAACAGAGCTACACAATCTCCCTGGGTTTCTTTTTCCCCTAGAATCATGAATGCTGACAGAGAGCAAGATGTCTGGTAGCCTTAGCTTCATCCCTGGCTTTACGAAGTCCTCTGTAACACAACACACAATTAAGAACAACAGATATTCTCTGCTCTGAAGCAAGTTCCACAAAATGAATTCTTTTACTCCCAGTGAGAGCTAATATCCTGCTAGGGAACAATATGAAGTTTGCACTGCTCTTGTCAGAGCTATATGTTTGCTGGAGATAAATAAACCCCAATTTCTAATGTTGTTGGTTCAGAAACATCCTACCTTTTTTTTCTAAATTAAATTATAAAGGTACTACCACACCTGCAGCTAAGCATGTTAACTACAAAAGAAACATTTCAGATCTTTTTTTTAGATTTTCCTGGTGTGAGGGTTCAGAGGAGGAAAAGAGGGAAGTAGCAATTTTCAAGTATTGGTATCCTAATTTGGACATCAACATGCTGATACAAGGGTCAAACTTGAGACTGACTGTGGGATAAGTTGCAATAGGCTCAGACTCCAAACAGCGCTGCAGAGCTATTTCTAAGGAGTCACCGAGGTAGCTAGGTCAGGTGAGTCTATCCTTTATACTCTTCAATCCATTCTCATCTATGTTCATTAAACTTCCGTGTGTGCACCAATTAGCCTACATACATCTGGGTGACATAATTTGTGGTAGAAGATGGGTTAATCTTTACCTTTTGATTGAGGATACCAGAAGAGTAGGCTCCACCTACTGTTCCTTCACTTTGTCAGACAGTAATGCTTATTTCATTTCCTGAAAACAGTCTGTGTGAAATTCCCAAACTACTGTATAAGACTCAAGTGATCTAATTAATTAAATGCAAAATTTATTAAGGTGCCAAGTACTTGATTTGTGCTCGTGCAAGCAAATTGTCAATAACACATCTAAATAGCCGTTTGAGGGCACATTTGTCGTACTTGTGCTTAGAAATATAACTGCATCTTTAGGAGTTCTCAGATGTGGCTCTGACAGTAGCTTTCTTTTAAATCAGAAAATAGACATGGAGAAAATATTCATTTTGAAGTTTACTTATTGTGAGATTCCCCAGGGCTGATCTCTTTTTGTATTTAAAATGTCACCTCAGCCATGGCCACGGAGATTCATTTCTAAATCTTTTCACCCAAACTGCTTAAAAGAATCTGTACAGTATATTGTGAAATACTGTGTTTCTTTGACACTCTGGTTAAGTTCTCATTTAGTAAGAAATACATTATCTATTCTCCTGAGTCTGGTACCTAGCATATCCTATAATCAGGAAAGACCATAAGCCTATCCACTAAACTTGCTTTCAGGACAGTGCATCTCCTACCATTAGTTAATTTGCTCCTTCAATAGTTCTAACACAGGCCCATTGCCATCGATATCCACCTCCCTGTGGAAACACTTTCCTTTAAGCTACCCTGTTTCATCAAGCTATTAGATGTCCTAAAATCCCTCGGAGCCCTAGATTAGCGAATTTGAACTTTTTTTAGTATTTTATTCTTGACTTTCACCCTTCTGAGAGATGTTTGTAGGTGAATGATTTCTCTGCAGTTTTCAAAGATTTATTGGTTTAATTTAATGTAGCTCTGAAAACAGAATCACACATTCTTCCCCTCCTTGACCAGTTACCATCCATGAACGCTACTAAAGCTCCTACCTTTTCCTCATAATCTACAGTCCCTTTTATCCCCCAACCTCTCCCTAAACCACATATCATTTTGCAGCTCTAAATTCAGACACTGCAGCCAGCAGACCTAACATTTCCGTTTTCCTATGCTTCATCATTAGAACCACAAAAGAGAAGCAGTTTCTCTACAGCAGCTAGAGCAGGTGAACACACATTTTTCCAGAATGGGCCACTGACTCATGCTCTGTGCCTAATCTTATCTTTTGCAATGCCATTTACCTATTTCATTGGAGCATTAGAGACGTAACACCAGAATCCTTAGAGCAGCGGTTCTCAACCAGGACCCATTTGTAAACATTGATGGCTAGTCCCGACCCAGTGCCTCTCACTCCTGACCTGCTGCCCCTGCCTCCAGGCCCCAGCCTCCCAGTGTGTGGGGCAAGGGGTGGGTGTGTGAAGCAAGGAGGGGGAGGGCATGGGGGGGTCCCAAGCAGCCCCGTGCAAGCTGGAACTGTGCCAGCCTGCAAGAGAAAAGCCATGGTTTCCCACGTTTTTCTCCTTTAAAACAAGAATCCATTTTCAAAGTTTGTTGATCCATTTTTAAAGTTTATTCGTGATCCTTTTGACCAGAGGCCACTTCATATACATCTTTGCAAATACAAACTAGAGGAAAGAAAGCATCGGTGTAATATCCTAAGATGGCAATGTGATAGTCTTTCTGGCAAAAGTATGATTTATAGTAATTCAGCTGAATGCAGGGAAACAAGGAAGTGTTTATACGCTGGTGAGAAATCTGTTACCTAGTTTGACAATAGTTCAGGAGAGATGGGAGAGGTAAGAGAAAGGACCTGCAGTCCTTTTGAAAAAAAGAGGTTCTGCTGTCTCATGCACACAGAAGTCTTTTAGTCTCCCACGTTTTCAAACTAGGAATCTTTATTCAGCAAGAGAGTCAGAATTGGTGCTGTTTAAAATGCTACTCAGTAATAAACACTTGCCTTCAGTTTTTATTTTAATATATATCAGATAAACATGATTACACGACAGCTCCAACTGGGGCAACTTAGCTCTGCTGTGTTAAGTCATTGTCCACTTAATGTTTTCATTCCAGTTGCCAGGACATCATTCTGAAGCACGATGCAATAAAAGCCACATTGTTACCTCACAAGTCTGTAACTTCATAAAGAATGGACCAGCAGTAGGCACTTTCACATAAGGTTGCCGACATCATAAAATGTAGGGCAATAGTGTGAACTTTCAGCATTTAGTTAGAATCTCTTTACACTGGCAGGCCTAACTTTGAAAATACAGTAAGGCCTTCACCCCCACTCCCATAGATTTAAAATGGCTGACATGAGCTGGAAGACCATGGACCGTGGTATCATGGACTGGCTGGACAGCAAAAGAGCCAAAACCTTGAGAGTCTCCAATGACAGGGAGTCATTTCAGGTATGGAAAAAGAAAATAGGATACTTATTTTCCTTCAACATCTAGACAGTTTGTGACACAAATATTAGCAGAGCTCTCCTTAAATGATGTGCAAAGTAAAAGTTCAGCACGGTTATCCTCGTTTTCCAGAGTTCAACACACAAGAAATAAAGGTGTTGTGGATTTGTCACACTGAGTAGCCTATCTAGGGCAGGTGACTGGGGCAGCTGCCTTAGGTCCTGATTTTTGGGAGGGTGGAGGGGGCTGGGGGGAAGGCAGGAATAGAAAAAACCCACTGCTTCCACAGCTACATGATTATGTCAGTGGCATGTTGGCAGTTGGAACAAGTGTCGCAGATGCCTGCCCTGGGCTGTGTTGTTATGCCTCTAGTCACATTATTTAAATTAAAGATAAAGTGGACATTGAAGTTACCTCCCCAATGAATCATATATACGTTTACAAAACAGTGTTAACAGTAGAAATGGCCACGATCATAGCTTTGACTAACTTGTTCCTATATGTCGGTATGGTATGTGTTTGAACGTACCTAAACCACCGAAATAACTGTTGAAAACTGACTTGTTTAGAACTGTGCATTTTTCTCACTTGCTATCAAGCTGAAGAAGATTCGGAGATCACTTGACACTATGAAGAGCATGAATGATAATCTAATGAAGCAGGAAGAAAGAAAAGCAAAGAGATGGCTAGTAAAACAAGCTGAATTCTTACCAGCACCATCATATAAGAACTTACATAAGGTAATGAACTTCTTTGCTAAGAAACATGCTGAAATATATAAATGCTTCATGATAAAATATGCACTACAATTTCTATACAAATAGTTGCATGTTGCAGACATAATTGGTAATGTTGCAGTATATAGGCTGCACTAGTAATGTAGGCCACAACTTGAGAGGGGAATTTATGCTCAAGAAAATGAGACAGCTAAGACTTGCTCTACCCTAGAGTCCCCAACCTGGGCCTGCTTCCAACTCAGCAGTTATCTGTGCCAGATCCTCAGCAGTTGTAAACTGTTCATTTAATGCTGTAGCTCTGTTGCATTAAATTAAATCTGTGAGTATCAGAACCCAGTTGGGCAATGTTTAATGCCTACCTAAAACTAGACCTTAAAAATGCAGGGACTTGCATCATTTACCGAACAGTGGGCTTTTTATTATTACATAGAATTTCTTGTGAACACAAGCCACAGGAAAGAAAGAATTTATGTAGCACCTCCATATCTGTAAGGTGATCCAGTGCAGGACGTTGAATCCTGTGGACCTACAGCAATTTACACCAGCTCAGGATTCACTTCTCTGAAAAGAGCCAGTCCTCACGTGATCACGTGAGAATTTCATGCATTTCCAAATAAATGCAAGCTGAATGGAGAATGACTCCAGATTCACTGAGGCTAACGTGCTGCAGAAAGTTATCACACTTGAAGAAAGCACACATGGGCACAGGTTTGGCTTCCCATCAACTTGACTTAGATGTGAGTTTCTGGCAGGTGTCTCTAGTTTTTTAGCATTACACGGAAGTAAAGAAAAGTTCCACTAGGTTTCACTGTATTGGCTACTCCCACTGAGCAGAAAATGAAAAATCAAACCCAAAACAAATCTGGAAGTGGAAAAGTCCACAACCATTCTGCTTGTGGTTGTGGCAGGAAAGGCTGTGCTGTGGCAGGAAAGTCTGTCCAAAGTCATTTTTTCTTGGCAGGCATGAGGTAGCAGACTATGAGAACAGGGGAGGAAGGTTTTGGTTCTATTTAAGATTTGTTGCCTATACTTTGGCAGTATTTGTGGTTTTGAATGTGTACAAGGCACCTGGATAAAGATCTGGAGTTTCATGAGAAGAAAGGATAGAGAAAAAATGGGTTTTCTTTGCTTTTTTTAAATCAGGATAATCTCAGACAAAGGCACTGCATGTTCTTTTTGGCCCCTTTTGTCATATCTGTGGGACAGATTTCATCTGGCTGTAGAGTTTTGCAGACTTCAGAACTTGGTGTCCTGAAGTAGCAGCCCTGCATCCCTTGGGGAGCATCTCTCCGTTTCTGGCATCTGCCTTTCATACTCCCTTGTCACTGCAAAGTGAAATATATATTTTAACCAGTGTATCTATTACTGTCAGTGAAAGAAAGAACATAAGATAAGATACAGAGCTTTTAAGTGCCTGTTTCATCCTGCTATTCAATTTAATAAGGATTATACATTTATAACACGTTTATTTTAGCAAATAATGGCAAAAAGAACCTTTTTTTTTTTTAAAAGCTGTCACTTTATAGAAGGTTTTTTTTTCCTTTCATATTACATACACCTATAATATACTCATTGTGATCATCCAAACATCTGAGAGCTGCATCCACCCAACATGAGTTTCCATTAAGAATTAGGTAAGAGAGATATTCTGCTTCTGAGTAAATCAATCTCCAACCAAACAAACACACAAACAAACTCCCCTGCACACATCTGCTCCAGGACAGTCCAATTGCTCCACACATAGGGCTGCTATGGCAACATGTCACAGGACTACATCATTAAAAACATATTCCCAGATCAACTTGGTTTAAGGTTAAGTAAATATCAATAATTTCACAATAAAAACCATGGCAGGATACTGCATACCACTTTTCTTCCTTCCTTTTCTTGTGACAAGGTATTTAGCAAAATTTACAGATTTGTTGGAATCTGACAGGGGCATGTCGTGAGTGCTTAAGCTATGGACTATGAACTTGTGACCTCTGGGCTGTCAACTGTGCACTTTAGTGCCTGCTCCGCCCCAGCTCCCACCACTTTTCTTTCAAAGAAAATTAAACCTGGAAAATTCAGAGTTACAAGTTAGACTTAAAATGTTCAGTTTAAATACCCAAACAACCTTAGCATCACTCTTTAGTGCTACCATGTATTAGCCATAGACATGGCCTCCGTGTGTAATAGCATCAGCATGTGGAGATACGATGGCTCAAATACACAGGTATTCAGAATAATTGATGCTGATGACTATAACAGATCATTGTAGCTAAGGGGCCCTCTGCTAATAGCCACTCTTTAGCCTCAGTCCCTTTAGGAGCAAGACAGTTTGAAAGAAGGCAATTTTTCAAAGAATTTTTGGTTAAAGATTATTTGTCAGCCTTTGAAGAAGAAACTTTCCATTATTACTCATTTTAGCAAAATCCTTTAAAACGTTTCAAAAGTGTAGCTTATACACAAGAATTCAGTAGGTTTTAAATTCATGGGAGGTTAGAATATTCTGCCTTAAGATCACCAGAAACAAAAAATGGTCTAACACAGGGTGCTAAATTTCCTAAAGGACTTATTCTTAATTAATTTGTAATTTATAAACTAAATTAATTTTATAGTCACAGAGAAAGTGCTGTAACTTGGTTGGGAAATGCTGCATTCTTCTTATATAACAGTGGTTAAGATCCCTATTGTAAGTGCAAGTCTCAACTCACCCATAATTTTGGAAGTGTGACCAGATCTTCATAATGTATTTTTATTATTCAATTACAGTCTGCAATATTTGGTTGTTCTTGAGAATTATCCCTGAAAGGAAAGCAAATCACTGTTTTCCTGGGGTCTGCCAACAACTTAAACTGGTGGTGGTCACTTGGAACATATCTATATGGATAAAATGCAGTGCAGACCATAATTTCCTAAATGAGGTCTGAATGAGCTAGTCCAGATACAGGAAGCAGTACAGCCCCATTAGCACAGTCCTCCACCTAGCGTAACATGCACTGCTGAGGAGGCTAAAGTAGCCCAGAGTGCTAGCTTACTGCTACGCTGTACAGCACTGTGGTCTGTGGATATACCCTTAATTCCACTGTAGCAAGCAGATTCATTAAGTTTAGCACCTGTAATTACAAGGTTTACAATAACAATGCACCGTAATTGGTGATATTACGCATTAGTGCTGTCATGCTTTTATGTGATACTAATGGGCAGTAGACTAATTCTACTGCACATTAGCGCACTAGCATGGGTTTTGTCTGCCGCACAAATGCGTGGTAGAATTAGTTCACTGCATCTTTAGCATCTTGTGTAGATGCGCCCTGTGTTTGATTAAATTAATTTAAATAAAAAACCCTGTTTTGCTTTTAAAATTCCTTTGAGGGTAGGGACAGACACTACACATAAATTGGTGTAAGTGATCAGAAAGTGGTTTAGAACTGTAACAGAACAGATGTTCAATGCACATAAACCAGTTTGAAAATGGCTAAAACTAGTTTCAGATATACCTGGTTGAATGTAGCATCAGGCTTAACCAGGTAGGCTCTGGAGCGGTGAGAGACGCGCGGGTGAAGCCCGCTGCGCCCCCACTCCCCCGAAACCCCCCAGACACCCCCTCAGCAGCCGCGGAGCCCCCTGCCGACCCCCAGCACAGCCGGAGGCAAGCGGGCTCGTGGTGGGAAGGGGTTAACTCCTCGCTTGCTGGGAGGGGGCCGCTGCCTGGTGCCAGGCTGAGTCAAGCCCCCGCCCAGGCCCCTACTTGGCCCAGCCCCCCAGGGAGCCACGCGAACAGGCTGCGTAAACAGGCGCTTGAGTTAGCGCGGAGTTTGCACAGGGGAGGGCGTGGGAGGGCACGAGACCCTGCCTGCGACCCCCGCCAGCCATAGCCAGCCCCAGCCGTAGCCAGCCTACCAGAGGCATGACACGGATGGGCACGCGCCGCACCCCGAGGGTCCCCTCGGGCTCTGCGGCCCCTCCACTGGGCACCTCAGAGACGGCCACCCAGACGGAGCCCATGGTTCCGGGCTCCACGCAGACGGAGCCCCTGGCTCTTGGCTGCGGGGACTGCCTGTCCCTTTTTCAGACTCTGGGGCCCAGGAGCATGGCCACCTCCCCTTGCGGGGTCTGCTCCCTACTGGGGTCTGTGGCGCGCCAGCTGGAGGAGCTCCAAGCCACAGTCCAGAGACTGCGTGCCATCAGGGACTGCGAGCAGGAGATAGACTCCTACTGCCAGGCCCTTCTCCCCTGGGAGCCGCAGGGGACAGCTCCGTCTCCCTCCGTGACTAAGGAGGACTCTGGGACCTCCCGCTCTGCCCAGTCAGGGGCATGGACCAAGGTGGTCAAGGGCCCCAAGGCCCACCGCACCAAGGCCCCTGCCCCGCCGGAGCTTAGCAACAGGTTCGCACCTCTTGCAGCCCCAGCAGAGCCCATGCAGTTGCCAGCTCCCGCAGGCAACCCAGGCTCGACCACAGCTACTGGCCCCGCTCTCCCCAAGACAAAGCGTAAGGTCTTTGTTGTGGGAGACTCCATCCTGCGGGGCACTGAGGGGGCAACCTGCCGCCCTGACCCCTTAGCCCGGGAAATCTGCTGCTTCCCGGGGGCCCGCATCCGAGACATTGCGGAGAGGATCCCGCAGGTCCTCTGGCCCACAGACCACTACCCCATGCTCCTTATTCACATGGGCACCAATGACACAGCTTGGAGCACCCCCAGCCAGGTCATGAGGCGCTACAGGGAGTTGGGAGCGGGGCTTAGGGGTCTGGGAGCTCAGGTGGTGTTTTTGTCGATCCTCCCAGTCTCGGGCTATGGGCTGAGGAGGGAGAGGAGGATCCACGCAGTGAACCAAAGACTGCGGCGCTGGTCTTATCGGGAAGGCTTTGGCTTCCGTGACCACAGCCCGCTCTTTGGCGAGAGAGGCAGCGAGCTGCTGGGAAGAGATGGCCTCCACCTCTCTCCCCTGGGGAGGAGGCTCTTCTCAGCCAGGCTGGCTGACCTGCTCCACCAGGCTTTAAACTAAGCCCGCTGGGGGATGGGGGGACTACTGACCCTGCTGGCCCGCTGAACGGCCCTTGCAAAGCCAGCGGGCCAAGGCACTTAAGGGGGCACTTAAGGGAGCCCACCCCTGCCCCAGCCCTGGCACAACCTGTGGGCAAGGCAAGAGCCTCCAAGGGCACACTTGCCTGCCTGTACACTAATGCCAGGAGCCTGGGCAACAAGCAGGATGAGCTCGTCCTCCTGCTCAGTGCAAAGAAATATGATGTCACTGGGATAACGGAGACCTGGTGGGACTCCACCCATGACTGGACCACGGGTATAGAGGGCTATACCCTATACAGGAGGGATCGTGTTGACAAAAGGGGCGGGGGTGTAGCTCTCTATGTGAAGGAAAGCTACATGTCCCTGCAAGCTGATGTTGGCAACCGGCATGGACAGCTAGAGACCCTCCGGGTAAAAATTTGTGGGGAATTCGGCACAGGGACACAATGGTGGGAGTCTACTACAGACCTCCCACTCAAAGTCCCGAGCTTGATCAGGAGTTCGCCCGGGAACTGACTGAGGCCGCTTGCTCCGGGACCTTGGTTGTCATGGGTGACTTCAATTACCCGGACATCTCCTGGGAAGATCACTCACCTAAATCTGAGCGGGTGCAAAGCTTTCTCTCGTGCGTGGATGACCTCTACCTGACTCAAGAAGTCTATGGGCCAACGAGAGGCAAAGCGCTGCTTGACCTGGTACTGGCTACGGGGGACGACCTAATCGGCGACCTAGTGATCGATGGGAAGTTGGGTGACAGCGACCACGAGCTGATCACCTTCACCATCCGCCGTAAAGCTGGCAAGTCAGTCAGCAACACAGAAGTCCTTGACTTCAGAAAAGCTGACTTTGACAAGCTCAAGAGGCTAGTCAGTCAGGCCCTCAGGGACCATGACCCCAGGGAGATGGGAGTTCAAGAAGAGTGGTTGCTTCTCAAGGAAGTGATCCTCAATGCACAAGCTAAATCTATTCCAACACGGAGGAAAGGCAGCAAGAAGGCACAGCAGCCCCCCTGGCTCTCCAGAGACCTAGCGGACCTACTGTGGCTAAAAAGGAAAGCCTACAAAGGATGGAGGACGGGATTCACCTCCAAGGAGGATTACTCCGCGCTGGTCCAGTCCTGCAGGGACCAAACCAGGAAAGCCAAGGCTGCAACTGAACTCCAACTAGCTTCAGGCATCAAGGACAACAAAAAGTCCTTTTTCAGATATGTGGGGAGCCAGAGGAAAAGCAAGGGCAATGTTGGACCCCTGTGAAACCAGATAGGGCAACTGACAACTGACGCCCAGGAAAAAGCCAACCTATTAAATAGGTACTTTGCGTCAGTCTTTCATCAGTCACATGGGATGCCCATGCCTGCTATGGGACAGGGAAATCTGGGTGAGGGGAATCCCCTACCCTCCATCAATGCTGACCTCGTGAAGGAACACCTTGAGAAGCTGGATACCTTCAAGTCAGCTGGCCCCGACAACCTGCACCCCAGGGTACTCAAGGAGCTGGTGAGCGTCATAGCCCAGCCCCTGGCACGGATCTTTGAAAACTCCTGGCGCTCTGGTGTAGTGCCCGAAGACTGGAAGAAGGCCGATGTGGTGCCGATCTTCAAGAAAGGGAGGAGAGTGGATCTGGCTAACTACAGGCCCATTAGCCTGACTTCTATCCTGGGGAAGATCTTAGAAAAGTTTATTAAGGAGGCCATCCTTGAGGGACTGGCCCAGGCTAACATTCTAAGGGACAGCCAGCACGGGTTTGTTGCGGGTAGGTCTTGTTTGACCAATCTCATTTCCTTCTATGACCAGGTGACCTATCACCTGGACAAGGGAGAAGAGATTGATGTCATATATCTTGACTTCAAAAAAGCTTTTGATCTGGTATCCCATGATCACCTCTTGGCCAAACTGGCCAGTTGTGGCCTTGGCTCCACCACGATCCACTGGCTGGGAAACTGGCTTCGTGGTCGGACCCAGAGGGTTGTGATTGATGGCAGTCACTCATCGTGGTGCCCTGTGACCAGTGGGGTCCCTCAAGGCTCTGTCCTGGGACCCATACTGTTCAACATCTTCATTAACGATGTGGACATTGGAGTTAGAAGTGGACTGGCCAAGTTCGCCGATGACACCAAACTTTGGGGCAAAGCATCCACGCCAGAAGATAGGCGGGTGATCCAGGCTGACCTGGACAAGCTCAGCAAATGGGCAGACGAGAACCTCATGGTGTTTAACACCGAAAAATGCAAGGTTCTCCACCTTGGGAGGAAAAACCTGCAGCACCCTTATAGGCTCGGCAGTGCTACGTTGGTTAGCACTACAGAAGAAAGAGACTTGGGGGTCATCATTGACCACAAGATGAACATGAGCCTCCAATGCAATGCTGCGGCTAGTAAAGCGACCAAAATGCTGGCGTGCATCCATAGATGCTTCTCGAGCAAATCCCGGGACGTCATTCTCCCCTTGTACTCGGCCTTGGTGAGGCCGCAGCTGGAGTACTGCGTCCAGTTTTGGGATCCACAATTCAAAAAGGATGTGGAGAAGCTTGAGAGAGTCCAGAGGAGAGCCACGTGCATGATCAGAGGTCAGGAAAACAGATCTTACGATGACAGGCTGAGAGACATGGGACTCTTTAGCCTGGAAAAGCGCAGGCTCAGGGGTGATCTGATGGCCACCTATAAGTTTATCAGGGGTGAACACCAGGATCTGGGAGAACGTCTGTTCACCAGAGCGCCCCAAGGGATGACGAGGTCAAACGGTCACAAACTCCTGCAAGACCGTTTCAGGCTGGACATAAGGAAGAATTTCTTTACTGTCCGAGCCCCCAAGGTCTGGAACAGTCTGCCAGTGGAGGTGGTTCAAGCACCTACATTGAACACCTTCAAGAGTAAATTGGATGCTTATCTTGCTGGGATCCTATGACCCCAGCTGACTTCCTGCCCTTTGGGCAGGGGGCTGGACTCGATGATCTCCCGAGGTCCCTTCCAGCCCTAATGTCTATGAAATCTATGATTTGGGTCAAACCAGTTTATGCTATGTCTGTGCCAGACTCCTTCCCGGTTTAAGTTAAATCAGAGTCCCTCAGCATCCCGACATGCTTGCTGGGAAGGGCTCTGCTCCAGCCCAGCAGGGTTGGCCCCTCCCCGCTCCTTCCTGGCTGCATCTCTGGCAGAGACTGCAGACACAGCAGTGATTGCCTGGCTCCCCCGCTCCCCACCCTCACCACTCCCTGTTCAAGCAGGGCTCTCCACTCCCCTCTGCCTTACCCAGACATCTCTCAGCATTAGCTAGCATACCACATGCTGGCTACAGGTTAAACCAGTTTATGCAGTGTCTGTCCCAGACCCCTTGCTGGTTTAAGTTAAACCAGACTCCACCCAGCATCCCGGCATGTTCTCTGGGGTGGGCAGGGCTCTCTGCTCCACAGCAGAGCGGGCCTTTCCCTTCTGCTCCCTAGCTGGAGCTCAGCAGAGACTGCATGTCTCTGCCTGGCTTCCCCATTCCCCCCTCCCCTCACCACTCTCTGCTAACCAGGGAATCCCCCCACCCGTGTGCCTTACACAGATACCTCCCAGCATTAACTAGGAGATTGCATGCTGGCTATGGTCCATGCTATGGCAGATGGGACAAAGGCAGAATCAACAGGTAGCTGGTAATGTTCCTCTGTTGTTTTCTTAAAGGGTGGGATAAACACCGAGTTAGGACTGATAAACACTGTGTTATCAGTTCTCTGCTGGGCTGATCAGAAGGAGTGTACCCAATCAGAGCATCCTGCCAGGGCCTGGCCATGCCCCCTCCTTCAGCTCAGGACTGTCCAAGGGAAGGGAGGGCTGCTTTAGCATCCCCTGGTTTCTAGCTTGAACCACTACAGGCATGTGACTGAATTTTTGGGATGTCTGTGCAATTACAAACTGATTCAGCCTAGCCAGGTTAGACTAACCTGCAAAGATTGAATCAATTCAGGCTCAGGTTTTTTTAATGTCTGTCCTTATCCTGAATGGTTGTGTCCAAAGCTTTCTGAGTTGGGCTAGCATCTACATGTTCTGCTGAAACACAAAAATCTTTTATAATACATATAACTAATTGCCAGGAATTGATTTAAAAAAAACAAGAATAACTGGGAATTTATTACAAAAACCATTTGTTTTATAGATGCCGTCCAGTGAAATGACCCCAGAGGCAAACCAAGCCATTCAACAGGTTTCTGGGAAACAGTCTACTGAAACTCCATGCAGCCAGTTTGGTGACCATTTGTCTAACTTTGTCAGCTTTCTGCGACGCCCAACAAAAAGAACAGATTGTAAGAGAAGATTATAACATTCGTGTCATTTTTACAAGGACTGATTTACTATCCAGTTTAAGAGAGAGAATCCACTTTCCTTATTGCAGAAATTAGGATGTCTCTGACTCTGAGGAGAATGGAATTCTCTCTTTGGTTTATTGGCATAGCCCTGTAAATCTAAATGATAGTTTAAGCAATGCATCCTGAACAGTAAAATATTAGTTTTCTTCTTTCATTTAAATATAATTAAGAGAGAATGACTATGGAATAGAACCTTGTCAGAGTATAATGATTGCCTGCTGATAGATTAATGGCAAGGTGAAAAAGCAGCATTTTGTGAAAGTAAATTTATTTTTGTACTTCTGTGACTTAGATTATTGTTATACCAATCATTTGAACTGCAACCAGATGACAGACTGTTGCAGCAGAGCCAGAGCAGCTACTGTTAAGGGCCCTTCAAATAGGAAAGCTACTACATTCTCATGGTCTGTACAAGAGATGCCAACTACACAGTAGCCTGTGACTACTGAGCAGTAGCATCACATGGCAAAGAAGCATGATGTGATGCATCAGTAGTTATGAGTTACTGTTCAGTCAGCATCATGAAAAAGCTGTTCTTCAGCGCAACTGCACAGTAGCTCCAGTTACTGTGAAGTCATTTAGCACTCGTTTATACAAATACTAAATGACTGAGCAGTAACAACTGCACAATGAGCATCTTGTGTAGATGTGACTAGTGTCTATGAAAAATGGTGCTCTTGCCAATGAGAAGCCTCCCTCCAGTCCTCATACAATGCTTATTATTATGAATAAGTAAGCTTCTGATTGAGTAATTAATTGGAAATTAAAGGCTGAGTCATCAAATGACAGATTGAACAAATACCAACTGCGTGTTTTCTAAAATCTGAAAGAAGAAAGACATCATGATAACAAGTGCCTGAGACTTCGAGTGGTCAGTAGTGTAAGCATATCACAGACAGAGCAACTAACCTACTGACTATATATACAGTGCCACATCCTTTTACACCAAATATGTAAGGGTAACTGAAGCAGCATGGACCAGCCCTTTCTAAGCTAGCCCATTTTTTCCCTTCACAGGTTGCATAGGCTTTTAGCCTGCAGTAAGTTTCAAATTCTCCGTTCGTGTGTTATTTGAATGCCCTTCTTTTATATTCAGAATAATTAAGCATTTGTAACAGCTGCTTTCGTCAATGAAATGCATTGTATTTTACTACCTACTGCCATTCCCATTGCTTATTGCACTAAATGGTCCTTAGAAAAGAAAATCCATATTTTTATAAAAAGCTGTTCACTACAAGGACAGGTTCTCATGTATAAATAGAGGGAACACAGTGCATATGTTGTTTCATCTCTTACTGGATGTACTCACCGATAAGATGCTGCAGGTCCCTTTATGAAACCTGTCATTCATTCTCAGGAATGGAACTCCTGGTCCATTGCTCAACAAAGCTTAGGTCAGTTTTCTTACATGGTCTGACCCTTTAAAGTGCTAAGTGCCTGCATCTCCTGTGGACTTGAAATACCAATTGCATGTGCATTACTATCTGAAAGGAGGAAAGATATTAAGGTGACAAGTGTCTTAGATGCATCACAGGGCCTTGCAAAATCAAGCTCATGGTGCACATATTCAGTCTTCAGTCACTATGGGATAAAATCAGTATTTTCAAGGGACTCTCTTCTTCATCCCACCTTTAATGCACCTCTATGCAAGCCAAAATCTGCATGCCCACTGTTTGAGCACTAACCTCCTTTGACAATCAAAATGATTTACAACTCCGGGCTTGTAGAGGCAAGTTCTCCCACTTGGAACATAGAGGTATTCACATATTTTCAGCAGGATGCACAAGTGTCTGTGACTTCACCAACAGTACAGGCTATTCAATTTCTGCAGGCTGGTCCAAAGTATCAGGCCTACACTTGAAGGGCGTTAAATTGTAATTTTGGTGGAACTGTAATTATTAGCTATAATTTTATATTTTCATCTGCCTCAAAGATGGTGCAAATTCAGCCATGCTCAACCTGGCTGAGGATACTTATGTATGAGGAGCAGGCAAGTCATCAGAAGAAAGGTCCAAAAGCCAAAATAAACAGTTAAGAGGCAAACTGTGGGCTGCAAGCAACAGACATATTTTACTTTGTATGTTTATAGCATTAAGGAGTGAAACGACACAGAAGAAGAGACTGATAAAAGCATCAAGAGAAATTTAATGCCAGTGGCAAAACGAGAGCATACAGCACAGTCAATGCATATGGGGGTATAAAGTCAGCATTGGTCTTGGATGAATATGCAAGGGAACCAAGTGTAAAGTAGGGTGATAACATTGCTCTACTATTCAAAATGCTGTGTTTGGTTTAGGTGTTTGAAATTTAGAAAGGGTGTTTAAAATACTAGAGAAAATATAAAGGGCAAGAAAAGTGATAGAAGAATTAGAGGATAAGATGTGTGAGGAGACACTGTGGGAACTAAACGTATATAGTCTCAAAGAGAGAAGGCTCAAGGGGCCTTGATCACAGTCTATAAATACCTTCAAGGTAATAATATAAATGAAGGAAGGGAATTCTTCAGTCTCAGAAGATAGCAGGACAAGGAGCAATGGCCTGAAGCTAAGGAAGGGAAAGTATAGGAGAGATTCTAGGGAAAAGTTCTTAACTCTGGCCTCAACTGCACTGGATGAATTCACTGTAGTAAGGAGCAATTGTTCCTGCCTCCACATGAAGAAGTGCTCTAATCAATTTGTCAGGGGAAGGAATAACACAAGGTTCCTTCAGAATTTATACAGTACTACTGAGTGTTGGAGTGGACAGAACCAGCGACACACATGGTGAGTTGTCATTTGTAACGTGATGTTGACTCACATTATTCCAGAAATATAAACATCTGATTCTAATAAGAACAAAGATTTAAGAGTGAAGGCATTTATGCAATGGGGCTGGCATGTGAAAATGTGTTGACACAGCATCACTAATTCTGACAGCGAGGCAGCATTGTCTCTGCACATACAAGATACACCCTGCTCCTTCAATACTTGCAGATTTTTCTCCTCCCTCTGAGAGCAATATTTCAAATGATATTTTTGCTTCTTCCAAAAAGAACTTATTATCCAGTGCATTTAGTGGTTTCCCTTCCATACATCTGCTTGATTCAATAGAGCATGAAAAGTAAGAGGAACTTCCCCAAATGAGACTCCATAAAATACAGCAGAATGACTGCTGATGTGGCTCATCTACTAATAGAATACGTTCAGCTATAGAAATAGTAAGAGTATCTCCCACTTCCTCATGCTTTTCAGCTATGCTTTAGCAAGGAGAACCTCTGACATAAATATCAGGCTTTTTCCAGCTCGAAGGACTAAACCAGAATGATCCTCATCATGCTAGACTACAGACCAAACACCGATTTCAGGCACTTGTACTACCTTCTTGTCCTTCATTCTGCCTGACATTTGCAGTAGTGGCAGCCTACAAGCCCTGTGGCACAAGAGGAAATATCTACATATTTTGAGAGGCATCTGCAGACATCAGAGGCAAAACAGGAACAGCAGAATAGATGAGAGATGACTGCAAAGGCCATGATAGTGACCTGATGTTTTTTAAATAGTTTGCCTATCAGCTTGAGACACGGCTGGAGGCAGGATAAGGCATCAATCCAGAGAACTAGAGCAGAGATACAGAAAACCACAGTAGGGCATTCAGATACTCTGCAAAGGTTTCAAGTCATTAGGAGTAAAACAATTATAAATTAAACCTTGGGAACCCCAATGAATCCCCAAAGGTTCTAAGACGAGGGACTGTAGCCAAACAAACTCCGCTCCTGTCTCTGTTTGCCAGTAGGAAACCACACTTTCTCTTTTTAACAAGACTCTTGCTAGAGTCCCTGTCTGATACTTTAAAAGTATCACTCTCCCTTCTTACCTCACCTCAGCTACCTGCCAGGTCCCTCTGATCACAAGGTGCCTGTTCCTTTCAGCTACCTAGCTGAAACTATAGGGAGTTATATTAAGTAAGCTACATTGAAATTCAACTTGCCCCTTGTGGGTAACATCAGTGTGAAAAAATAACCCGAAGTTTCAACAGGTAGTTCTCTGCCTTTTTATGCAAATACTAAACTTTCAGCATCAGGGTGCCACATCTACACTGCACTGCAGCGCACTTAGGGATACCCGAACTAGCTGTGGTATCAGAAACAATTTAGCTCTAGGCACACCTGTGCACTGACCGGGCTTAAACCTCCTCAAAATCAGGAGCAAGTACGGTGTAGCTCAAAGAAGCACCATTGCAGGTTTACAATACTCTAGACTTTTGCTTTATCTCATGTCTAACATTTGAAAAAAAACTGACAAGCTATATACCCTCATATAAGTTCTCTTATTAAAGTGGTTACATGTTACTCTAGGGCCCCTCCCAGATGTGCAGATAAAGGCATGATAGGATGTGCATAGCAGAAGGTGTTATCAAGCATCACATCCTATGACATCTTATTGCTGGTGCAGGGCGAGGCCAGAATCATGATTCCAAACTCCTCCCACATTGTTAAGTAGCACTCTTCTGTGGCTGGGAGCTCTCAGCTGACTGGGCTCCCAACCATGGCCTGCACCATGATGGGGCTCCCACCACCAGGAGGCGCCTGGCTAGGTGTTCAGTTAGTGGCGTCATAAGAACCAGCCATAAAGTTATTCCACCTTTTTTGTGGAGTAACTTTGTGGCTTATTTCTTGTTTTCTGAAGCCATTAATTTATTTAATGTATGACTAGACTGCAACTTAAGACACGATTATCTGGTTAATGACATCCTAAGTGTAATGTGCGGCAGGGGCTTAGGAGTCTTAACATTTGAGGCAGCCAAGTTTGGAAGAGTTTTTGAATTTGTAAATTTTAAACAGCTGAACAGGCCATTTAGTAAGCAGTTAGCCTACAAAATGTTCCAATTCAGTTTGCCTTAAAGAGATGCTAAGGCATTTAAATGATGCTTAAAGGAAGACTTAGATAAAATATACTCATTGTGCATATCACTTTTAAAATGTCATAAAAATGTAAAAAGAGAATGGTACAAGATTTCCTTAAATATTCTGGCGCATATATATTTGTATTTGTAGTTGTATTTGTATGAATGACCAAGCAGCTTTATATAACTACAATTTTTTAAAAGTGTCTTATTTGTGTGCTGTCAAGAGACTGAAATGACTTCTGGGTAAATAAGATGCCATTTTAAAAATTGCTTAATTATACTTGATATTTAACTTGACAGCTCTGTAGCCATTTTGGTCTCTTCGGAAAACAACATACATGTTTTATGACTTTAAAATAAGGATTTCTAATGAAATATTAGCAAATAGAAAAAAAAAATGAGTCTCCAGTTTCGAGAGATGGTATCAATTTGCTTGCATAAGATTTGCACCTGCACGTTAACAAAGGCACTACAAACACTTGCAAATTGGGTAACTGGTCATTTAAATTCTCCAATTTACATGGATCACGCTCACAGTTCCTTAGAAACTGACTGCAGTGGTTCCCTTAAAAGACACTATGAGGAACTGGGGAGGGAAGCCCCTGCTATTTTAATATACTATAGATATAATATTAATACTAAGATTATTTTAAGTCTTTCTCTATCAGAATCCTGCTCTGAAATGAGCCATAGGCTTTATTCTAAAGCCCTAGTAAGTGAAGTAGTACCGCTACAATCAACAGGACTACTTGCATAACCAAATTCTTGCTTAAATATTTCCACAAGATGACTATAATGAGAGAGCAGATCATTTCATTACCTTTATATCTGAATTCACTTTTATAGCTATACTTCTTTTCCTTTCATAGGTGACATTTTAAAAATTTCAGGGTTTCCCCATCTTTGCAAAATAGCCTTAAAACTAATATACTCAAAAATCAGAAAAAGAATTTTTTTTGGTTTTCAACTTTACCCAATTATTTTAAGGTTTAGCTAAAGAGAAGACCTTTCCAAACACCTAAGTTGACACAAACCAAAACAGTGATAACCGTTAAATCCTTGATATATGGCATTAGATTTCAGTGTTTCTCATATATTAAATGTTATATAACTATATCAGCTCCTGGTAAATAATGACCTTTTTAAAACAGTAACCCAGTTGTACTGGCTCTGAGTTAGCTACTGCAAAAAAGAAAAAGCAGAATAATTTTTAAATATGGAAAATACTTGTTGACTAGCACTTACTGGAGGTTTCATTCTTCTGCGACTCCAGTCACAGGGAATGCAGATCTGAAAGGCTAGCTTAACTTGATACAGAGCTACTTAATTTCTGCTTGGCATTCACTGTAATCAACCTCATCTTGGAGATGGCATCTATTATACTTCCAGACTTCTATTTTGAAATATTGTAATAAAATAAAATAAGCATCAAGAAGGACTTAGTACACTTCTACAGCTCTACAATTCCATTAGTATATGACATTTTTCTCCAAATGTGTATAATATTTATTAATAGCCTCTAGACTTGCTCTATCCTACTTCTTTATCTTATACAACTGGGTTGTATAAAGATAAGTTAGCTAAAACTTGCAAGGTGGTCAGATAATGTGGTAAAGGAAGGCAGCCCAGAAACATAAATAGATAAATAGCTCAATATGTCTATTCTTTTTCAGACACAAAACACTCCAAAGATGTTCCTTTCAGCAGAACTGACCTCCTACCCTTAAAGACAGTTTCAGCAAAAAATTCTTACGGCCCCCAAGTCACCTCTTACAATATGCATCCTACAGCTAGCATTTCCAAGAAGGGGAGCAGTGCCAGACGACTTAATGTGGAAAACAACAACTTATCCACACGAGATGCAATCTCAAGGTTTCCATCTTTGCAAAAGTTATCGGTAACAGGAGACAAGCTCTTGTTTTCTAAACTTGCTCTGCACGACCCATTCTATGGATCCCCAGCAGCTGAGAAGAGAATGAAAAGTATCTTTGAAAGCCCTTGGCAGGAGGAGAGGCTCAAGCAGACAGTGACACTACCACAGATCAGACCTGAAGAATTTTTGAGCTGCAGGTTAGAAAAATATTTGTGAAAATAGCAAAATCATAAATATAAAGGAAAAGGTATAATGGGTGTCATTAAAAAGTCACCATCTCCCAATAGCTTGCACACAATTTCATACAAGAGTTCATATTTAGCTTCTGGAGGTAGCCGGGGAAATAACTGCAGTATCTCACACAGCACTGTATACTCCTGTTGGCAAATGAGCTTTTAATGGCAACTTTTTATATGTGGGCTGGTTCCAGTCAGCTACTGCTTTATAAAATGATGATGAATGATAATGAGAAATACTTGCATGCAATTAGAACAAATCTGAAGTACTATATCAGCTAATATTCTGCTTCTAGAGATCATAAATCTATAAAGAAATATTTAAAACTGAGAAAAGAACAAAACGTAAATATACGAAGTAACCAAATTTACCCTAAAACGTCTGCTTGTTGGGACCATCAGTAAGCATTTTTGGGTTGGCAAATGCTTCTTTCTTCCATAGGATACGACCATATAAAAATCAGCAATGGAATCATTTTAAACCCATGCTATTGTAATACCTTGACAATAATGATCAACCCATTTAGTCCACTGGTGTATAGAGGTTAGATTTTCAACCTGGCTCCCAGCTGCAGGAAGAAATTTTGTATGTCCATTGCTTTGCATACAGTCAAGGTCTACACTCAGATAGAAAGACTGTTATAGAAGCGGGGGGGGAAAAACCTTAAGGCTAACGTCTTTCCAGGGGCATGTCTTGGGAAAGGGCAGCTTGCTGTAGGGGGCACACACAACACGAAATTAAACCCCTGGCCTTTTGGCAGCCCCCAAGCAAATAATGGGTGAGGTAATTGCTTTTCCTACCCCCCATAAACACAGTCCTGTTTCTATGTAGAATCATGCCCTTTTAGTAGCTGGCAATTTCTGTTGAAACCATCCACCCACCCAGAGTAGGCTTTGTATATTAAAATCTCTTTTTGACTCCATGAATGGAGAACCAGGAATTCTGGAACCAAATCAGTAATCATTCTGTACAGTCCAACTTTGGGGGCTGCTTTCTTGGGTTAGGCATTTTACTGATAGGGAAACAGATGCATGAACCCATATCTTAGCATGTAAGTAATAAAGAAGTGATTGTTAAATGTTCTGTGATAGGCCAAGGGAAGCACAAGGCGGTACATTTACTGGGATCTCTATAGAGGTGGAGTCCTGCAGCTGAACTGCCATAAGCCTTCAGGACTAGCACTGCTTGCCCAAGGCTCAACATTAAGTTCACACTTTTTTCCAGAGTAACTAACATGCAAACACTCCAATTTACAGTTTACCTCTTCAGGAAGATGCACTTTACTTATCACATAGCGTACACAAAACCTTGGCATGGATTCTGAAACAAGCATCTCTTTACTTGGTATTATAGGAAAATAGGCCGACATGACAGGGTCACCAAGTCCACCACCCTGCTCAAGGCAGCATCATCCCTGACCAAATCATCCAAGCTAGATGTCTGTCTAATAGGGCTGTGTGAAACAGCTGTCTTATTTCGATTTTGGATTTGGCTGTTTTGGAAAACAGTGATTTGTTTTGGTGTTTCGGATCACTGCTCCATTTCAATTTGGGCAAATCTATTTCAGACATTTGAATTGGCCGGGAAGAGGCAGGCACAGCCGGGCAGCTACAGGTTCTCCCACAGCTCCTCCAGCTGTGCCTGCCTCTCCCTGGGCAGGGGGAGTTGTGGGAGAAGCCCCCATGGCTGCCCTGCTTGGCCCCATCCCCCGCCCAGCTGGCCCCAACCTAGTCCCAGCACTTAAAAAATAAAAGGGGGGCTGTACTCACTGGCTGCAGCAGCAGTGATCAGGGCCTCTGGGTTCTCATGGTAGAGCCCCCCCATGCAGCATGGGGCAGTGGGGGACAGCAGAGATTGCCCCAACTTGGCACCCAAGCAGCAGGTGCCCCATGCTGCAGATGCAATGTGGCTCGACATGGCACTGCATGCTGTCTGGGAGCTGAGGTGGCTCCAGAAGTCAGCTGGAGCCTGGCACCACTCAGCTCCAGCAGCACTAGCTCCCAGACAGTGCACAGTGCCCTGCCGAGCTGCGCTACACCTGCGCCCTGCCCGAGCCTCGCTGCACCCACTCCATGGGGCAGCTGCTGCACGGGTGCCAGGTGGGGAGGATGATCACCACTGCTCTGCACTGTGTGGTGGGGGGCTCTGCCAAGAGCCCTGAGAGGTCCTGATTGCTGCTGCTACAGCAGGTGAGTGCAGGGCTTCTTCTTTTTTTTTTTTTTTTTTTTTTTTTTAAAGTGCCAGGAGGCTGGGCCAGGTGGAGGATAGGGCCGGACAGGGCAGCCATGGGGGCTTCTCCCGTGGCTCCCCCGGCTGTGATCTGCTGTGCTGAGCAGACTCAGGTGCTGGCACTGGTCCCAGCTGGCAGCAGCAGTATGCTGTCATCCCACACACAGATCTGGGGGTCCATACCCCCCAGGAGGGCTGCAGGGCTGTGCCAGACTCCTCCTGGGGCTTGTGGGCCCCTGGATCTGTGTGCACAATGACAGCAGGCTGCCACCCCTCCCCCAGAGCACTGGGAGTGGAAGAGACCTCAGGGACAGATCACAGACACTGGCCAGCTACCGATGTCAATATCAGAGCAGTCCTTTTTCTCCTGTCTTCCCCCTCCCCCTTCTGAGTTTCTGTATGCCTGCAAGCCTGGCTCTAAAACTTCTGAAACATTTCTGAAATGTTTCGGATGGTTTTGTTTCATTTCGTTTAGGAGATGTTTCGGAGACTTCTGGTCCATTTTGGTGTTTTGGGTGTTGAAACAGGTCAAAACACCTCTGAAACAAAATGGCTGCCAAAAGTTCTCACAGCCCTACTATCTAAACTGTTTTTGAAAGCTTACAAGCATGGAGAACAACTTCTCTAGATAGTCTGCATCAATGCCTGGCTGCTCTCAGTTAAAAAATTCCTCCTAATTTCCAGCCTAAATTTCCCCTGCTGCAGCCTGAGGCTGTTGCTCCTAGTCCTGGAAGAGGAGGAAGAGGGTTGTGGGAACCTGCACCTTAGTGATATAGGATCAAAGAGCTGTTCATAGTCTTCATTAGTGTGGTGACTCCAAGTTCATGAGACATCATGAACCTCTGCATTACATAACTAAAGTGGATACCTGCTTAGGGGTCACCTCCTCTGACACTGCCATGAGAAATAGTTTTGCAATGTGTGGTTGCTCATATCTTGCTTCTTTCCCATGCTTTTGGGAGAGAGGCTGGGATGCACTAAGAATACTTGTCAGGCCACTGAAAAAAGTTAGCTTCAACAGGTTTGCCATGAGGAACTGCAGTCTAAAAAAGAGACTTACAGAGGACGCTCACCTCCAAAAAAAAGGCATTTATTAGGCACATGCCATGGAACATTTTTTTTAATCAATTCCCAATCCCACCCCATCACACTATTTTACAATTAGATGGTACACAATCATCCTGTGTAGTCTGAAAAAATTAAATTTTATGCATATTAATAAGAACTCAGTACTTTGAACACAAATGCTTCAAGTGAGGCACTTCAATAGGTAGTCTTAAAGGTGCTGATGACCCACAATCAACTACTAATCAACGTCAAAATAACTTCAAAACACTTATACCTCATTTTCTAATAGTAGATTTCAAAAGTTTGAAAACCATAGAAAAGTCTATGGGAAACTTGAAAGATACTTCTGCTGTTTTCTTTTCTACAGATACCTCCGTTTGTCACAAAGCAATATTAACACCTTGCTACAGCTATGTAAGGAATCGGGAGTTTGTATGGAGATTCACCCACATATGAAGGAATCTGAAATCAACATCAATACTGTTCTCTCTTCAAACCTCAGTACAGCACTGTAGAGCTTTAATTCTCTCACCAAACATTTACCGTCATTAGATCAGCCCTTAATTATGTAAAGTTATGACAACAGCATGTTAAATCAATTCCCATCTGTTTTTACCCTTGAAAGCACCTAATGTTTTGATTTTTTTTAAAAAGGAGAGATCACTCCTCAGTTCTTTATGATAATATTTTGTAATAATTTCTTTAAACAGAATGAGGAGCTGATAAAAGATTTGGTAAACAATATTTTTATGAACCAAACAGCTCTTAACTACCACATTGTGAAAATTAATTTATCAAAAAGACTACTAATTGGATAGTGTTATCTGAATAATCAAATATTAAATCCACTTACTGTAATGTTGTATTCCACTTTACCCCATCAGCTCAGACTTCAGGCTAACTGGTTGGCATTAGAGCTACTCGTCTCCTGTTACTGGCACTCATATCCCTAACGATTCACTGGTCATAAATAAAACTGTATTAGCAACGTCAAGCCATAAGAGGGAACCCTAAAGATAACTGTTTAACCTAGCCACCTCAAAGGCAGCACAACATGCTTATGGCCTGATCAAAAGAGCTGAGTATATTCTGCACCCTACTTCACATGCAGGTTTTGTCTAGTCAGGTAGACAGAGATTTTTTTTTTTTTTTTTTTTTTTAAACAGTGTTTCTGTTTTTAGCATCCCTCCTCTTCAGACTGGTAAGATAAGATACAAGAGCCTTGTTATATATAATCAGTTTTCTACTTATTCCAACCAAAATCCAGTTTTACCTCCTACAGTTGAAATATTTTTAACTCTACAAATATGCATCAAAGGAGATTTTTAAAAAATCATCTTTAAAACTATGCTCTGGTCTTGGTAACATTGTCTTTCTGGCCAAGGGCTTGATCATGAAATAATCTCCAGGGGACTCCAATAGGGATGGGAATTCAGCACCATACAGGAGTAGGCCCTACAGCTCTGTCTAACTCATAACATGCTTCACGGGCTTGCTATAGCAGCTGCTCCATCCCCTTTGGAGCAGATCCTGGCCTTTCTTTATAGGGTTAGTAACCAAGCACATTCAAAAACTGATCCTCTGCCTGTTTGTGCCCAAGTAATATAGGTGCCCAAGTCCCAATAACTTTCAATGGGCCTTTCAGGTTGCAGAAAATTTAATTCAGAATTCATAAAAGGTCATATTGTATATGGGATCATTATACTGAGACAAAAAATGCAGAATAGGAATGCTCAGTGAGCATTTTAGCTTACTATGAGGTTATCCAATTTGGCTGCAGACAGGCTCATAACTAGACTGTCTAAAATGAAGAGAATGGAATTATTACAAAAAACTGTAATTGCTTTTGATTAATCTTTTTGAAGGTATAAAAGTCTGAACTTTTTTGAACTTCTGAACTTTTTGCATCTGAACACTATTTATGGCTCAGCAAAAGATACATTCCCTGTTGATATTATATACAAAAGGTGCCCCTTTCCAATCTTAACTACTTGCATCAGAATGACATATTAACATTTCTGCTCCTTCTGACCCATTCTCATGTAAAACATAAGCATCAAATTTTGTGGGTGAGAAGATGAGACAGATTCCACATTTAATAACTACAGCCTGATTTTTTTTCCCAGTTCTTCATTATGTATCAATCAAGCATATCGTCATTGAAGTCAATGAGTTTATACCAGCATGTAAAAGAATTAGAATTAGTCTATACAGTCACAGACAAATAAAAAATCTGCTTCCTAGAATTTACAAAATAATGGCCGTGTCTACACAAAACGCTGACTGTGCAGTACCCTGAAACTACTGCACAGTAGCATCACACGGTAGAAACTATGACATGACGTGACACTACTGTGCAGTAGTCTCAGGCTATTACGGCACGAGAAAGCCATTCATCAGCCCTACTGTAGAGTAACTATGCAATATAAACAAGTACTAACTTACTGTGCAGGCAGCGTGTCATGTAGAAACGGGCAATATGTCCTACTCTAGCAACTTGGTAGTAGGTTTTAATTTGGTAAGCATGCTGCAAATGGTTCGAAGTTACATATGTTACAATTTTTCCTCACTGAAATGTTATGATTTTAAAAAGCAAAACACATATTACTTTTAGTAAAATAAGATTTCCATTCATTATAAGAATTCAAAAATCACAGTTACAAAGCTCACTGTTACAATGTTGCTCAGCTTCTCCAGCTCCAAGCTTATTAAGGCAGACATCTTACCCTTGTTCAATGCCTAATTCTAATTGTGGGGTGGGTGGTATAGCAATAGAAACATTGAACAACAAACAAGAGCGGTTAAGGATTCCTTATATTAAACAACATGAAGGACACAATTTTCAAACTGGTCCTTTATTCTTATTGGTGCAATTCTGGATGTACCAGAGATTGGGAGCATATTTTATACTTACAGTAAACACACAGGACAATCAGTGAATGCATGAAATGAAGAGAAAACTGAGGGCAACAAAATTGGTCAAAAACTCATTGTTTTCAGGAAATATCTGAAACTTTTCTTCATTCCCAGTTGAAATTATTTTTTTTTAAACGTGTCACAAAGCTGAATTTTCTTGACAGAATTCCAAAATAACTCATTTGGAATCTTTTTTCATTCTTATATTATGTCAGACAGGTAAATGATAGCAATAGCATAACATATGACACACTGAAGTATTATACATCAGACATGTGAAGTAACCTTTCTGCTCTATGCAGCACTGATGAAGCTTCAGGGGGAGTGACTATCCATTTTTGGGCACTAAACTTCAAGGAAGTTGTCAACCACCTGAAGAGAGTTCAGAGGAAAGGAACAAAAATTTCTAGAAGTCCAAAAACATGATTTTAAGACTTGGGTTTGTTTAGTCTGGAGGAGACATGACTGAGGGGATATATGATAAGTCTGAAAATACATAAAAGGAAGAATGCCTAAACTGTTCTCTATGTCTGTTGGGAATAGGACAAGTAATAATGAATTTAAACTGCCATAAGGGATATTTAACTTATATATTCGGTGAGGGGGGGGGGGAGTATTTCTAATAAGAAGAACCATTAAGCATTAGAACAGATTATCTAAGGAATTTGTGAAGGTTTTTAGAAAAGGCGAAACAAATATCTACAAGGAATGATATAGGTACAGCAATCTTGCATTAAGAGCAAGAGACTGGCTTAGGTGACCCTGTCAACATCTCTTCCATTTCCATGAATCTGTAACTTAATAGCAGGACTATTCTATGATTTTTAGTTTACTTATTTCATTTTACTTTTGAAATAATTAGGAACAACTGATAGAAACAGCCATCTCGCCTAAGTCAGAAAGTATCTCCCATTTGCCACACAATACAACAGATTTGACTTATTTTAAAAATTAAATTAAAAACTAAAAAGTAAACTATTTAATCTCATTATATTGTATAATACAATATCAGCTACATACTACATTATAGTCTACAACTACTGACATGTCACAAAATATTGTAAAATAAAATTCCAAGCACAAATTTGGGATTTTCCAAAATGAAGGCATTTCTAAAGTAAAAAGATTAATTTTCCAAAGGAAATTCCACTGAAAGTGGTTCTGTGAAGACTCCAATTTTGTCTAAACTGCTTTTTCAAATGTAAAACTGTTTTAATGAAAGCATTTCAACAGGCAGCATGGGACAATGCAGTGGGGGTGGAAATTAGAGCAACAAATGGAAAGACCTAGCTTAAAAATGGGGCACAAAATATAGAAGTTTAAAGCTGGTCACTTTAAACATCGAAATCTGGTCAGCAATACTCACTCCTTAGCTTCATACAAAACACTACACCATGCAAATTAAATATTACAAACTGTTCTGTATAAAATGGCACAGAGCCAGTATATACATCTTATTTACATCAAACAAAGCCAAAGGATCCTTTATGTCAATTAACATAAATCATCGTCTCTTAAAGGTTTCTTCCCCCAGAGCCCTGCATGTACATTTGTGAAGTTAGAGTCACGGTGAATATGTGCCCAAACACTACTGTACTTCTGTATAATACAAGATATAGAAGTTCTACCAAATACAACATCAGGCATCATAGCCTCTTAAAAACAATCAAGATTAGCAATTACATTTCATGGTTATGTGTTCCAAATACCATTATGTTCTAGCTCCTAAGGAGATCCAAGCTGGCAAATCATCAAAATTTGCTGTCACATTACAAACAACGCTGTGTAGAATTTCAAAGTTTTCATAAACTCATTGTGCCAGAGGTTAAAATCCATTGTGCTAAAGACATACTTATTCCCTGTATATGAAATGTTACTTCTTTCTGTGTGGTTTTATTCCATCTTCATGCAGTCTAAATTATCAGTTTGAGGTTTCTGACCTGTTAATGCTTCTATAATATTTTCCCTTTTCCTCCAAACCCTTATTCTATCCAAGGGATGATTTAGCCATCCTGGAAGGGGGAAAATAGTTTATAGTTAAAATAGTATTTACCCAGTCATGCCTCTTTTCTGCTTGCTTCCTGCTAAAGTATCATTCCCTGCTACTTACTGCCCTCCTTAAACATAAGCTAAAGCTATTGCTAGGCAATAAATTAACAATAACATTGTTTCAACTGAATGGCAATAGGCAACTACAAAGTAACGTTAACTTCTCTGCCCTTCTTCCCTTACGCTCCCACATTCTTTTCTGCCATATGTCCCAGCGTTAGACATTTCATTGCTCTTTGAGAGCTTTTATTTTACCTGTTGTGATGCAAAAATAGGTTTCATGGGGTGCTACATGATGGATTCTGTGGTGTTTCCTTGGTAAAATGATGTGCAGATCTTGTAAAATTGTGACCCAGAGAGGCTGCCAGCCCAAAGTAGGAATGGGACCACTTATGAATTTGATTGGTCATTGTGACAAAAACACCTAGTGCAAACAGAAAGCACTCCCAAGCATGCATCTCAAATATAGACTCTGTAAAGAAAAAAACACCAACATACAAATTCAGTTTTGAAAGCAAAATGTGGATAAGGCAAGATTACGTCATTCTGTAGTAACACAGATACATTAATAAGAAACAGAACACTTTCAAATTTCAACAGCTACTACTATTTGCTAATGAAACAGCACTTAAAATAGAAACCATGGGTTGTTTTCTCCCCGAACAGGTCTGTACCAGACACTGACAACCCTAAGCCCTCCTGAGACATTTAAGCTATTTTTGGATTTTGGGTTCTAAAACTATAATGAAATGCAGACAAAACCATACACTCAGCATTACAGCAATTTCAACCAATGCAATTAATGCTCCAAAGTGATTCCACGCTAAATACTGCTTATAATGACATTGTCATTGTGACAAAAAAGCGTGCCTTTCTTAAGAAAAATCTTGACAGTCCAACAAACTGAGAAGAAAAAGTTGAATGCTAAGGAAGACATAGGTCTTCTGGGGAGTGTTACATGTTGCAGGGGAGAATGGTTTCCATTTGCCTTAGGATCTGCTGAACCTCTACCTGCACATACAACAGGATTTTGCAATGGTGATACATTAAGGTCCTCAAATTCCAGTCTCCTCCTCTCCACACCTTGGCAGAGTGGAAGTGGGGCTAAGCATCAAGGACATGCGCAGTACAGAAATGTGGTACTGTGGTGCCTCCCCACAAGCATGCATGCACTTTTCCCAGCATTTTTCCACAATGCTGCTGTCTTACATTCCTCAGAAAGTATACCTCAGCCACTGATCTTCAGTCATGAAGACACTCCTCTCAAATAGCTTGAGAACTAACCCACAGCAGAGGGTTGGAGTCCAGAAAAAACTGCTTTTCATTGCCCACCCTCCCCAGTGTGCCCAGGGAGGACAAATGGACCATGCATACATACTAACTTTCACATACACTTAATTTCTTTCTCCCTTAAGCTACTCTGAACTAACCAAGAAGCATTTCCAAATTGTCTGGAGAAAACACAACCAAAACCCAACCTAAGTATTCATTCTGCCAATGCAAGCGTACATAAGACTAGAACAGGTCTTTACCTGTTTTCCCACATTTTCCCTTCTTAAACTTTTCAGTTGTTTACATGTTTATTGTCCCTATTTCATACTCCATAAGTTATTATTAAAAACTAATATTGAACACATTGTGATAGGACCGTGGTATATTTATCCCTTCACCTAGAACAGGAAATAAACATTTTGTATTTCTGATATCACTATAGAACTACTGACACTAATTATGACTACTTGACTTATTCAAAAAGAATACAATTCAGGGCTTGAAGACAGATCAGTCCGAATTACTTCTGGCAACAAAATAAAATAGCCCTAATATTTTTCTGCAAGTATATGCTGTGTGCAGATGATCTATCTTATAACCCTGGTTTACTGTTTTCATTCACAATGCCTAGCACACTTTAAGTATTATTGTGCAATAAAATCAGAAGCACTTTCTGTGGAAGTCTTAACACAGCACTGTTACCTACTAACTAATCTCTACCTTCCAGATAAGGAGACAGCATGATCTAGAATAGATTCTGTTGGTTTCTTTTGGGGTATTTTGGGAAAAGAATCCCATAAAAGTGAAAATTTAGCAAGAATTAAAATGAGTAAAAAGTGTTTTGTCAATTTGGTTATTGAGTCCAGAACAGTAATTTAATCTGATTTCTGCAATTTGTAGCAATTTAGTGAGCACTGGTAAAGTGAATCAGAGACTGAAAAGACTTCCTAGTCAGTGCATTTTATCTGTATTTAATAAATCTGTATTTAGTAAAGAGAGAGAGAGACAGAGAGAGATTTAATTTGCAAGCACCCAAGACAAGGTAAACTAAGAATGAGGAAATTATTTTGTTATCACTATTAGATAGGACTATAAAATTAAAACATGATTAACTGTGATTATCTCCCATTAGTTAAGCCTTAAGTCTCCTAGAAAAGAGGTTTGAAGTCTTTTTGTAAATGCTTTCTGCCACTACAATAATATATCAGTTATTCTTTTGTATTACCACCAGATGGCAGTCAATTATAGCTGAATTAGTCTATCATTATACTATTTCATATTAACCTCAGACATTATTAATTTTCAAATATCCTATATTTGCACAATTTTCTTCATTCTTGCCTAATGAACAATCCTTATATTACCAGTATGACCATTTATGGAATGCTTATAATTATACCTTTTTCAAAACTATTTTTACATATTGTCCCCTAAGAGCAATTTGGTATTGGTATGGTAAACAGAAATATTGTTAAAAATCATAGTTCCAGTTGTATAAGTGGCTTCTACTTTCCTGAGATCTATAAACATGCAGTTTCATTGCATGGTATGAAATCACTGAATGCTCTTAAAAACATGCTCTTATGTCAGGGTTCATTCTGCCCTGGATGAACTGTAAGAACACAATGCTATGAAATTCTATTAATTGGAAACTGAAATTGATTGCAAGCAATCCAGAATTATTTTTGCTTTACAAAATACATTATTGACCTTAAAAAAATGAGTAAGTGAAAACCTCTTGCTGTACAGCTTGGAAATTCAGTAAGGGAAATGCCCTATTTTTATCACCTACTTTCTCTCTTTCTGGAGGCTTTCCTTGCTACATAATTTTTCACTCTTCCAGTTATACGTGAGCAATAATTCCCATAGAAAATAAACTAAGCTTTCATTTGAGCTACTCAAATTTCTCAAGACTAACTTGTGAGAGAAAGGGCATTAGCCCATTCTCTCAGTCCAGGCAAGTACTGCTGGGCACTCTGTGGTCCATGTCAATCAGCAACACACTGTGCTTAGGATCAGCAGCAGCAGGGACCCTCAAAAGCCTATTTGATAAGAAGGTGCCATAATGGCAGCCAAAAGCAGAAGATAAAAATAACAAAATGGGGGAAAACACTGTCTTTCATATACTCAGCCACAGTGATGGGAGGAGAAAGCTAAAATTAAGATGCATGTCTGTAAATCCATTCCATTATTAATAGTTTAGAGACATATTCAATTTTTTTTTAAATTGAATTTCTGTGACTTCAGCTTTGAAGACTCCAGGGGGCTTATCTGGCCTGGCTCCTGCAGAGGCTAATCCTGATTCTGCAGCAAAAAGCAACACATCTCGTTCCTAGAGCATCTCTGACTCAGGGGTTTGGCAGCACCCATTTGATTCACATAGTACCTACCACTGCAGTTCTCCATCAATATTTTCCTACAAATGTGATCACAAGGGCATCTTCTCAGACAGTGATTGACCTAGCGATTGATTAGTCTCCAAGATGCATTGGATTTTAAACAAATTCAGAATGTAGAAAGGAGTCCCTTTTTCTAACAACAGCAACATGCAGCGGTGGAAGTCAGCAGAACAGCAAAGCATTGGTAACACATGATAGTATATCCCAAGGGTTGTTGGGGCGGGGGCACTGCTTGGTTGGGGGAGGTGTGGGGGAAGAGCAAGGGGGGAAGGGGGAGAGGTTTGTTTGTTTTTTAATGGATATCTAAAGTTAGGCCCCTAAAATCCTTATTCAGCATTCTAAATATATGGTCGGAGCTCTAGGGACTGAGGTCGCTAGTTTAGACGTCCTTAAATAAAAATCTTCATCAGCAATGCTTCATAGCAGGGAATGCAATGTTTCCATAGCAGTTTAATTGCAGTATCATTCCAACATATTTCTACTACAGAAGTCTTGGGACACATACTACAAGTTAAGACAATACAATCTTTAGGGAGAGAATCTCAGTATTTCAGACCCGTTTTCCAATTATGTTTCCAAATGTTTTTATTAGCACTGATAGAGCCACTTGGTTTCTTACATCTTCATTTTTCATCCAGTCATGTAGATGGCCCTTCTGCCTGCTAAGCCAAAATGGAGGTATAGTACCTTTTTGGACAGCCACTTAAACTCAGCTCCTCTATTCTTATTCTATATGTCTGACTGCAGATTCACAGATAGAGAGAAGGGGGCCTGGAGTTAGGAGAGAGCAGACCAACCAGAAGTTATCAGATAGAGGAGCCAGACAATGAAGCCAAACAAGTGGCATTAGCACCATGCAGTCCTAGACTAGATGACTTCTGGAAGTCCCTTTGAGACCTTCTCTAGGACTCTCCTTTGGCAACTGGCCTGTTAGAGTGGAGGTAAATAGAGGAGCAGAAGCAATAACAACAAAGAGGAGGTAACTGAGGACTTTAGATATTAAGGTGCAGGGGAAGAAAAAAAGAAAAAGAGGTGAGCATGATGGAGGATGATCACAGCTTCAGAGATGACAGGTAAGCATTTACTTTCAGATGAACAGGCACGCCAAATTCAGTCATCACAACTTTAAAATCTTCTTCATTCAGTTTTGATCTGTATTTTTATGTCTTTACATAAGTTTTTGCAACAGTGAATAACACATGGTTCTAACTTCTCCCACGAGGTCTAGAAAGAACACACAGATTATTTAATAGGGGAAAGGTATGCATTTGTTTCTTTCTAAAAAATCAGAATGTTAGTTTAATTATAATAAGGTGAAAAATCCTACATAAATTTCCAGCCAGAGGGATCCATTTCAATAATCTGTTTCTCACAGTAGGCAAGAAAAAATAGACAAAACTTCCTTGCTAAAATTGTTTTAGTACTTGGTATTTTGGTATCACAATGAAGTTTGGAGCAAATAAGAGAACTCTCCCTATGGTCAGCACAGTTGTATGGCAGTAACAAATAATAATCTATTTAGCAGATTGTATATGGTCCTAAAACAAAAACAAAAATACCAAGTATTTCTCTTTTTGCAAGTTTAAAGATGGATAAATTCAACCAGGCTGCCGACTGAGCTCATGTCTTAATTTATCCCTGATTTCAAGTATGCAACCATGAAAGGATATTGTATGCCAAAAAGAACCACATGCACATTCAATTCATTTTAAGTTTCCATTCCTTTTTTCTCTCAAGACAGTACCCACAGGAAAACAATACCTCGGGATTTCTGTTAGACCATTTAGTTAAAATCTAAATGAAAATAAGATCCAGTTTCACCCAAGGTCCCCCTCCTCCGAAATAAATGTACACTTAGTACTTATGACTCTCTAACCTAGTACTTTTGTGCGTCTCACCCAGACACCACGGTGAGTCTCAACCACTTCCCTATACAAGCCATCTAGAGCGTTGGAATTACAAGGTTCTGTGCCTCCCGTCTCACACCAGGATCCACAGGTTTGGTTTTAATCTACTCTTTCTTGGGCTTAATGGGAAAATACATCCACATTTTCTATGCTGCTCTACGTGCAAAGGGACTTAGAGTCCTGATGCATCTGGCCAGCTAGGCATGCCCAGATCACAACACGCCGTGTGGAAGTCATGGTGGGAAGAGGAGTTACTGAAGTATGTCTATGTACCGACTATCTGCTGCACCTAGAATGGCCCCATATTGAGGTGAGCAGCTTGGCAAAGGTTAAAATCAGCTTTAAAACGGTGGCAGCTTTAAATTACAGCCAGAATCCTGGAAATGTGAAAGGTGGTATAAAGACACCTTCACAACTGTGTTCTGCTGGCCTAGATTCTGTTCAGATCACAGGTTGAGCCATCACACTAAGCTCAGTTTTTTAATACTGAGTGAGCACCCAATAATGCTAGAATATCCAAAAACATGCTGTGTGCTTTGCAGAAATATACTAAAGGTGCAGCCCCTGCACTGAAGTGTTTATACATTAATTTCTGACAAGGGTGGGACAGGGGCCAAAGGGCTGACAATAACAGGATCACATAACTTCATTTTGGTACCTATATAGCTTGTGGTTCTGTAGCTTTTCCTTTTATGGGTAGAGACAGATGTAGCAATTGTATCACTATCAAAGGCTACTGATACAGGCTGTTGGGATGCAACTGTTAAGTCTGCATGATTCTGTAGCAATACAAAAGGGCTTCACCTCTAACCCTGTTTCAATCAGGGTTACAGTTAGGCTCATTTAACTCACTGATATCAATACAGGATCATGCACATGTAAACACAAAACATACAGGCATGTGCAGCAGTTCTCTCTCCCTCTAAGCAGCTACACATGTACATCTGTCCATATGCTAAAGCAGAAATGAGGAAAGCAAATGGGGATTCAGAAACAGTGACTTATGGAAAAAAAGGTGCAGGTGAGGAAAGAAATGGAAGTCAGGCAACAAAGCTAGTGTCACCCATGGAGCGGGCAAGAAAATGTGAAAGGTCAGAAGAAGGCCTGGGAATCACGGGGCATCACCTCAGAAACAGTGAGAACAAAATGTAGTAGAAACCAAAACTAAGAGAACAAAAGACAAATTGAAGAAGTCATAGTAGTAAAATCTTAAAAAGTCAAGTACTGAAATGTGGCATTTGTACTGAACACACTTGACTATCAACCCAAATGTCATAAAGTTTAACATTTTAGTTTGAACAGATGCTTAATTGTATTCACTTAATGAACCATCATAAACCAAGAAAGATTCCTGATTTGGTTGTAAGCAAGGTATTATACTGCATAATGGCAGAGATAAATAAAAACATTTCAACCTGATTATAGGAGGTGGTTCAGTGAACAAGGTACAACAGATATATAAGTAATGAGATAAGTTCCAAGCCCCTAAGGGCTCTATTACAAAAATAGATTTCTATTTAAAAATTAAGCACAAAATTTTGTGCAAGAGCAATGGGAGAGGGGGCAAAAATCTCAGCAACTTTCACCAAATGCCCCTGAGTTAAAGATTACATTCTCTGTTAAGCCCCTACAGAGACCAATAATAATAATAATAATATTGAAATACCACAAAGCATCAGAACAGTGTAGCTCATTAGTAGGGATTTGATTTTCTAATGACAAGGATTTCTTTTCTCTTCCACTCCATCCACCACACTGGAAAACATAAGAAGTAGGGATAAATTGGGTTGACTAAGGAACAGGAAATTCTACATTTGAAATTGAGCCTCATCTTACCATGGTGCACACACATTTATACTAAACATAGGAAATAATTATTTTGGGTATCAACAAAGGATTAAATATCCTTTGGAAGATTAAGCATTTGAATGCAAAGGTAAATGCTGCTGCTTTACTTATGCTTGTGAAATGTACTGGTCCCTTTTTCAGACTTTGGATTAACTCGGCAAACCAAATACAACATGAAAGGCATATTTTGATATTGCTATCATTATTGCTTACAGCACCATGGTGAAGTTACTGAGCATATATATATGGCCAATATTGTCTGCAGCTAGCTCTCCACACAGCATCAAGTGTCTAAAACAAAAGTATGGAAAGATATCATTACATTTCCTGAAGGAGGCAACCGGAACACCCTGATTGAACAAGGCACTGAAAAAAAAACAAAATTGCACACGCATACACCCACACTACATGCTATGAGGGTCTCCCATTATGGCCAATGTGACCTAAAGTGCTTAATGCCTTTTCAGAAAGGTTCAGCACTTTACAGGATCAAGCCTCTCAGAATTATCTGAATTCTGCTTTCAAAAGTACATTCTGAAGTACAAAGTTGGTGAAGATAACAGCAAATTGTTTAGATAAGCAGGGTCTCTCCCCAATTCAGATTACAGAAGTTATATTGTTGCAGTAGAAGTACAAACATGCTCTGAACAGTGGTGCAACATATTGTTTGAAGAAAAACAAATAGCCATATAGGCTATATTACAATTAGCCCTGTTATTTCTTATGTGCAATGCATATGGTACTGTACTAAACAAAATCCAGACAATGCCCATGTCAACACAATTGAATCTAGCCATTATAAAAGGCATAACTACCAAAGTAATATCATTCCACTTACTTTAATGTTATATAGCAGCATTTCCTGAAATCTTTTATTCCATTTTTTTTAAAGACGACAGCTATGAAATCATACTTTATCAAAATGCTATTGATCCACGTTTTTCCCCCCTTGAATGAGTTGTTAGTGGGAAATGAAGTGTCTGTTCAATCTAAAATACTCAAAAACTATATTTAAAGGTAACTTGTGACATGCACTTTAAGAAACGGTTACTCTGCATGTTTCCCAGCTTCTGGCTCCTTGATGCTCTCTGACATGCTGTAGGTGGCATCCAATCAGAGAGACTGCCACTGAGGGCCAGGGAGAAGGGCTGCAGTTTTTTTATTTTATATTCCAGCTAAGCACAGTGAATGTAAGGCAGTAAAGTGTGTATAGCACGAATAATGAGTTGTTCTAATTCACAGAAATTCATTTTTTTTGCCAATCACATACTGCTCCTTTTTCTACAGACCCACACTTTGAAAGTGCATTTTTATATGTGATTTACTTCCCTAGGGTGTAAAGCTTGCTAAAAATATTGCCTTTTCTTATTCTTTGATAGCAAATTATTTATGTTAAAGCAGAATCATTATTCTTGACACTGGAAATTTAAGATTTTTTTAAGTTAAGGTGATTTCAGAGATACATTTGAAACACAGAGCAAAGATCAATATTGTCAGCAGAGGCTGAGGCTTGAGCATGAGTCTTCTGAGCATAGAAGGGATATCAGGAGGCTTATTAAATGAGGGAAGCTATTCTGCAATTGGACAGGTCATTCCATTTCAAAGCATCAAGGAAAAACTGATTAGAACAACGAGGTTCCTGTAAGCAGTTATTCCACATAACCCTAAAGAAAATGAGCAAAAAATTGTGCGGTACAAAAACTCCAGTAGCAATTAAGACCATGAAAAAAAATATAAATGGGTGGGGGGGGTGGGAATCCTGACAACTGGCAGCAAGAGGTTAACTCTTTTTTTTCTTTTTAATCAGTAACTAGCTATGTCATCTTTCGGTTCAGTGCAAAATCTCCCCAGAGAAGCGCCTCCATTCTTTGAATGTCCATAAGGCAATTAGGTTTTACATTTTTAAAACTGAAGGGTTTTACAGGATGAGCCAATTTATATGTTTCCATAATAAGAAAAGACTCAGGGCTACTGAAGTATCTATTTCAAAATGGCTTAGGTGGTGCATTATTGAATCCTACAAAGCCAAGGGCCTTCCAGGTCCCAGAGTCTTTAACAATCATTTTGTGAAAACTACCTGGGCAGAATACAGAACAGCTTCATTTTTGGAAACCTGTAAAGCAGCCATTTGCTATTTGGAGTTCCTTGAACATGTGCAGTACAAAGCACTATAAATCAGAGGGTCACACTTGAACACAGGCAGCTTTGGATAGAAGGGTGCTGCAATAGCAGTGGGTGGTTAGGTTTCTTAGCTCCTGAGCTTTTTTATTGTCTTAATAATGCTGGTCAAGTCCCAATCATAAAAACAGTTGGGTGGATATAGCTGTGAGCAAAAATGGGTGAGAGCTTTCAAACTCGAATACTGTAACAGCTCTATCTACCAATTAAAGCCATTCGGTGAACAAATCTGATGATTAACTGGATATGTAATTAAGCCTTTATTATTAGTCTAATTGGATGGTTAGGGGAATTATTAAAGCTGTTAAGATTCTGTGTAGCAAGCTGGCTGTGCGGTACAGGCAATATGAAATTCAGCTCATTACTGGGTTTGAGTGGAAATTTGAGCCTGCTGCCTCCAAATCTTTCAGATCAAATTCAAACAAACAAACCTGAATCCTGGAACTTCAGCCCAGCTCAGTGTGTTGTGATGCCCCAACACAACTTAATATCAAGTGGCCACACAAACATTCAGCCTATGAGACAAAGCAAAAAGAAGGGCTCAGGAGCCCAAGTTCTCCAGTTCCAGGCACCGTGTTCTTGCAACATAGGCTAGGTACAGATGTTACACTTAATGCACTTCAAGTGTGCAGAAACTGTTTTATGAATAGATGTTCATGGCACAAAAAGCACTTAAAAATGGTGGATCTACGTTAACTCTGGATGGGTGTGTACTAATGTAAAGTGTTTTGTTAGAGCACTTTATTGAACATCTGTGCCAGATCCCATCAAGGGTTAACTTAGAGCATGATTGCCGCCATCCCAGGTGGTACTGTGCAGGGCTGAACTCCAGCCTCACGCAGAGCTTGTTTGCTCTGCCCAAGTGTGGAGTCAGCCCTACGCCCTCAGCTTCCACTGGGCTGAGTCAGTGATGGCCTCTGATGCCAGCCCCACATACAGCCAGGGAGGGAATAGAGAGAGAAGAGCAGGGTTTCTGTGCTCCAGTCCCACGGCATACCACAATCCAACCAGGGAAAGGGGAGGGAGGGAGGCTGCAGGGGAAGGGCTCTGGAGGGGAGGGCCCTTGCAGCAGCTGCCCTGCCTACCAAACAGCAAACATCTGATCAGTTGGCTCCTGCTCTAATTTATTGCACTGTAAGTAAAGCGCGGTAAGATAGAAAAGTTCCACCAGGGGCTTTTTGAACATCTGTACTTAACTAAAGTGATTTGGTCAGGAAAGCAGCAGCCTGTACTACAGAAGTTCATCCATGACCTGCAGAATGGAGGGTAGGCCACTTTCCAAAAGTACTCCCAACCTAACTGTAGAAGGCCAAAAGAGGGGAAGGAGAATTGGTTTACATTCTCCAGGCTTGCTAAATTGCATGGCACCAGCAAAACCTGAACTTTCCCAGGCTTGTTTACCCCACAGTCTGTTGGTCAGTACTCCACTTGCACTGTGCCTGAGATTGGCCACTGTTCATCCAGTGCATTTCAGCACAGACACCATGATACAAAAATAGACTGGGTACTAGTGAAACATCTTTCCTCCACATACTTTCAGCTGCCACAGCAGATGAAAAAAGAAGCCGCACTTTGGGGGAAAAAAATCTTTATACCCAGACAGTGGTGAACATTTGATTTCCCATCTCTTACTTTGAGCAGAGGAAAATACTACTACTGGGATGAGTGGAGAATTCCAATTTGGAAACATCAGAAGTTTGTCCTGGTAAAATGACCACATGAGGTGCAAGGCAGTAGAGAACCAGTCCCTTGGCACTAACAAGCATTACTCATCCCTCTCCTTGTCCATCAAAATAAATGAATAAATAAACCTACCTGGCATTTGCAAGAGAAATGTATACACCATACAAGCCAATGGAATTACAGTTATCAATTATCTCCATTGGTCTCAATGAAGTCATGTCCGGTTATTGTTGTTGAATCAATATGATGCTCTCTCGATGACCTGATAAATGTCTGGCAGTGCGGAAAAACAACACTTGAATTATTTTTGCAAAATTCCTATAGACTTTCCCCCACATTTGTGCTTTCAGTCTGAACATGTAATCTATCTTCCTACTCTTCCAAAAACTGTGAATTAAGCAAAAGTTCCCAAAGTGTCATTTTATCAAACAAGTGTAGCTTGAGAATTTCCTGAACACACCATGTTCACTGTGAACATAAAAACCATGGATTGCAGGTAGACTGGCTGAGTTAGGAGTCAAGAATATACATTCCCCCCTCCCTTTTCCCAATTTACATGCCCAGCCTCAACCTAGCAAACCTAACAATGGATACACAAAGCAGAGGTCATGTGACATGATGCTAATAGCCTCAAGCATTAATAGAGCAGGTGTACAACAAAAACCTGAAGGATACAATAGGCTACATGTTAAACAAATCACCTCTAATTCTGTGTCTGCAATCAATGTCAGAGGAGAAAATCAGTGCTAATTACTGTTACACAAGCAAAAAGAGAAGCAGCCACAAATTATCAATGACGCTACAGCAAAATAGTGCACATTTCTGCATTCCCTGAAAGAGCTGGTTGTAGATCTGGTATTGTTCAGCATTCATTAACACTCTGGATGATAGCAAAAATTTAACAGACAAATCAGCAAATTATACAAAGGTAAAAAACTTGCAGAAAAAACACAAAGGTTTGTGGGTTTGGTCAGATCAGCGTTCTACCATTCCTATGTGAGAGACCAGTATCACTGACAAACAATATTTTGGTGAGAATTTGATACAGAAACAATTTCTTAACTTGCACCCACTTAATTAATCATTTTCTGTGGATACCTTCTGTTCAGACAAGACATCAAACCCAATATTGCAGCCATCTGAAAACAAAATATGAAATATCATTATTTCAGAAGGCTGTAAGAAATTTATGCTGCTACAGTTGCAGCATTCTTTGGTTAGCTTATTGTAACTGTACAACTGAGGAAACACTTCTGAAATGCTTACTTTGCCAATCAGGCTTTCTTTCCTTTGTTTTTTTACACATTCAAATTATTTTTACAAAAGATCCTAAGTTTCTTGCTAGAAGGTTTCTTAGCTGTCATGCTAAGAAAATAAACATGTGAGATAAAAGCAATCATGTAAAAATAACACCTGGCTTCCTTCATCTATAAAATGTAAAGGATCACTTACACAAAGACCTAAAAAAGCAACAGGTTTATATACAAAATAATTTACTATCACTCTGTCTACAGCCACAACAGTTTTTGTAGTTTCACAACCAGAAGGAAGAAATTCATTAGAGAAATAAGAATATGAGAAAAAGGCCTTGGTAGAAAAAACATGAAAAGTAAGTTGAACACGCTACAACTATGAAAATGCAAAGTTTAAGTATGTTTTCAACAAAGTCTTAACCAACATCATCCCTCAAACCCCAATCTCATACCGATGTTCAGAAATAAGTAATACTAAGGTCGTCATAGAACTGAACTGATCTTTTTTTAAAAAAATACTACCAACCACCTGGTACATGTTTAGGGCTGACTGTAGAACAAAAAAAACCCAATAAAAACTACCATGAAAACAAAGATAAATTCAAAAGGGAGATTTAATTTGTGCTTGAAGGAATTTATTTTCCTGGAAATAAATCACTGGAAGTTGCCCTGATTGTTACTGTTCATTCAATTTACTAGTTTTAGTTATTACTCTTTATTATTATTATTACTATTATTATTATTATTCATAAAACATGTTGAAGTTTGTATAAAAGCTAGTAAGAGATCTACATGAGAATCATTGCCACCAAGTACACAGTACTCAATGCATAGAGCTTTCCAAACTAAGACTTTTTCAGTTACTATTAGGCTCCAATAGAAAGACAGCAGGTTGACAAAAGCTGTTCATTAGTTTTCAAGGCCCCAGTTCAACAGCTGACTGTGCACATGTGCAGCAATGCACCTGTATGAACCCCCAACAGCAACAGTGCTCTGGGAAGGCAGACTGATGAATCTGCATGCAGTCAATTGCAAGAACAGAGCCTCTGACAGCTGGTAAGGAAAAAAAAAAAAGTATCTGTTGAATGAAAGGCTCAGTTTTACATTTTGATGACAACTTTATCATCTCCCAGAAAAAAAGATCAACGTTCCAGGAGATGAAGATCAATTTAAAGAGTGCTATGTATCTTCACAAGATGGCACATAACTTCAGGAAAAAGAAAACTATTCTAAGATTCTTGGAAAAAAGAAATACCACTGGTTTAAAGATGACATTGCAACTTGCAAAATATCTTGTAACATTTCTCAGGAGAAAGAGGAATCAAAGCTGCTATTTTGCTACTTTTTTCCCCTATGAAAAAAGGATGAAGACTTGTCATTCATCAAAGTTGGCTGCTTTAAACTAAAGGAAAAAAGAAAAGAAAAAAATAGAAAGAGAAAAAGAAAAAACCCATCCTGGAGCATTTCAAAGATTTGGATTTTTTTCCAATATCATCAGGTATCAGATTTATAGTACTATAAATCTGATGCCTGGTGATATTGGAAAAAATTCCAAAATACGTATGCATAATGATAGAAGCAAAGAGTCAAGATACTTTCACAGAAATGGAACTGCAATATGTGTCCAAATCAGAGAGAAATTCCACGCTTGCAGAGCAAATAGATACACTGCACATATAGTAAGATGTATACTTTCAGCTGGACCCAAGAGAAAGATTTTTAAATGGTGCTTCAGTCATCAGTATCTACAAGTTACTTAACAGTACTGGCATATTGCTGCTCCTTTAATGTAACCGACTTTGAACAGTGATAAATCTAAAACAGGAATGCTCGAGCCCTGGTGGCACCACTCCCCTGCTGTTGTATTTCTGGACCTGTGGGGAGCCCTGAGCACAGTGTGCTAGATCAAGCACTCAGTACCAGCATGCAGGGCTGGATGGGGGCAGCAGTGGGCCCCAGGAGCCAATCCCAGTGTGCGCCCAGGAAGGAGCAGTACTAGGGCCCGAGTCCCAATTCTGACCTGTGAGGTATGGAGGGGTGGTGCCAAGGCCCAGGGCCCAGACCTAGCACGCAGGGTTTCATCTGACCTGCAGACTAGCTGTACGGCACTCATCAGACCCACAGGGCCAAAAGTTTGAGTACCACTTCTCTAAAAGTCATGTTCCTATGGGAAATTAAAATTTAAAGTAATTTTAAAAGATACCATTTTAGGGCAAAAAAAGTACAGCTTCCTCCTCCAAATTATTCAAGGTTCTTTAACAAAAACTCCACAATTAACTGAAACTACTGCCAGGCAGCAAATACTGCCCTTAAAATGTCTCTATAGGTGCCAGCTCATTAGCTAAGACAACAAACATCAAACTAAGCCTGGCTAGTACTTGGATGGGAGACTGCCTGAGAATCCCAGGTGCCATAGGCAGCCCATGCCTTTTTAGCTGGGATAATATAGTTGATATAGTTGGGGATGGTCCTGCTTTGAGCAGGGGGCTGGACTAGATGACCTCTTGAGGTCCAAACCTAATTTTAGGTAATTTTATTATTTTTATTTGACAATTGTTGCATGTGTTTTCATAACAAGCATTCTTATATAGATATAGATGTTTAACTACCACATGGATCTGCTAAATATCAGAAAATTCATGAGTAGTTTCTTCCTCTCATTGATATCTGATAACCACTTCCTATTTTTAATAAGCTCAAAAAAAAAATCACAGAATCATTGAAAATTAATGCTATACCTCAGGAAGTCATCTAGTCCAACCCCCTGCTCAAAGCAGAACATTCCCTAACTATGTTATTCATTTCAAATCTGGGATGAAATCTTCAGATGGAGACAGTGTCATGAAACAGAGAGAGAGAGGGAGAATGACAGGTTTTTTAAATCTATTCAGAGTAATTTATCCTAATCTTTTTTGATGATTACGTACTGATACGGTTGTCCAAGGCATTCATAAATACATTTTTCCAGCCACAAGTGTGGGAAAGAGTGCTGCCAAACTGGCAAGCATGGAACATAGTATAAAAAAAGTAAAACTACACATTTATCACCATTAAGAGATTCAATGGAAAGTAACTTTAGATTCTCACATGCAAGGTTCAACGGATTCATATGCATAACACCTACAAGCCTACAAGTGTCACACCTACAAGTTACATCTTTTCAACTCTGCACCATTCTGTACTGGTACACATAACTTTGTGGTTTTTCTTAGTAACAGCCAGAGATTCTAGTTTTCTCTGTTTAAAAATCATCAATTCTCTGAATTTTAAAAAAACACCTATAACATTCTCTGATTAAAAAACCCAAAATCTATGTTTTTCAGTGATGAATATGAAATGCCACTAGATATATAGGTATCAGTTGAACACAGTGTTTTATTGTTATATTTACAATTTTAAAGCAATCTGGAAACCTACCAGTGTCTCAATCATTATCTATATAAATCATTATCTACATATATATAAAGAGCTTTGTCTGTGTGTCTGTCTATCTCTTGGGGTGTGTGGCTCCTGGCGGGGCATGGCTCCAACCAGTGCTGCATCAAGAATGATGGGCAGGCCAGGCAGACATGGAGCAGGGGGGGAGGGCGGGTGGTGTGGGGCTGGATGTGGAGCCAGGGGGCAGGAAGAGGGGGCTGGCATGCAGCCAGATGCGGAGCAGCAGCAGCATGAGGTGGTGGGTGGTGGCGGCAGTGACCACATGCAAGCTTCCCTCCCTCCGCTCCTGGGAGGCAGTGGCAGCATGGGATGGTGAGTGGCAACGCTTCATCCCTGCCACCCCCTGCCCCACCATCATTCCTGACAGACAATTCAATAGTAATAAAATAAATTCTAAATACCTATATATTTTGGCATTCTGTCTAGGCTGCAGCCCTGCGCCCCACTGTGAGTGCAGAAATTTGGAAGGGTATGTGCCCCATCCACTCCCCCAAGTGATGTCTGTGCCCCTCCCATTCCACCTATGCCAACCCCAAAGTCTAACACGGAGAGAGCTGCAGGAGCTACTCTCCACCACAGTGCCTGGCTGCCATGTGCATCTGCATTTTGCCATGTTTTTCCCACAGCAACAATGGTTATTTTACATGTGTAACCCTGGCCATGACACTACCCATGCCTTCACCTGAATAGTGGGATCCTGAAGTACCCAGTAGCCAGTGGCCATGCCCAGCTCACTGGGTAGCTGCTGGAGGGTCCCCAAACAGAGAACCTCCCCTTACAATCAAACAACCTTGCAGACCATTATAAAACTATTTACAGGATTTAATTATTTACAAGGTAATATATGCAATAGTGCAAATGTTACACTGCATGACCTGGTGATGGTGACTTAAGGGTTACTGCTTCCTGGATACACATTACACTAGGGGAAGGTATAAAAATTACCCACAATAAATAAGGAACCAATACATAATACACTGATACTCCAACTAATAAACTATCAAGAACTTATTCACACATTCTATAACTTATACACTGTGTACTGAGGACCTTGTGTGCACTGCCCCTGGTGGGGTGTCTAACGGAGCACAGCTCTGTCTGTCTCTCTGGCACAGGAGTTGTGGGAGGTCCTTGGTGCTGGCATCCCTTGCACGAGCTCCATGGGTCTCAGGGCAGCAGTGGCAGTGGCTCCTCCCCTGCAGGCCCTGCAAGACAGCTGATTCCTGCCCAGACCCCTTCCCTGCCTCAGCAGGGAGCAGTATTTGAGCGGCAGGTTGTAGCAGTTTCCTCTGCCCAGCACAGCCTCCAGCACCTGGCAAATGCAGCGCCTCCCTGGGCCCTACCTGTTCCAGGACTTCTGGTGACTGGAGCAATCCCTGCCCCTGTAGCCCAGGGCTCCCTCCAGCACCTGAGCCTGCCCCTCCCCGGGGCCTTCTCACTTATGGGGAAACACCTGCAGTCTCCAGCAGTCTGCCCCTGGCCCTGCATCCCCCTCCCCTGCTGTGTTCGCCCAGCCACACAGGAGCTTGCAGGAAGGTCTTCCCAGGCTTGGAGTCTCCTCACAGGCAGCTTCTCTCGTCTTGCCCCAGCAGGGCTCCAAGGGGAAGGGAGGAAGAATGGGTACAGTGCAGCACTGTCAGTGAAGCCTCTGCTGCTACTTCTGCAAGGCTCTGCCAGGGGCTTTCGGAGGGGCAGTCATAGGAAGATCCCTTCTCTGGTCTCCAGCCTGTATCCCACCCCCTCTTTCTCCTTTGTTCCCCCCCTCCCTGTGAAAACTGCTCCTCTCTTTTAACCAAGCTTCTCAGCCAATTCCAGGCCAGGGGTCTTCCCAGGCTTTTGCTAACGTCTCTCGTTCAAACCAGGTTCACTCACTCTCAGCACATACGGTATCCCTTCTGGGACAAACTCTGTCTCATCATGCTCTTCCCTCTGCAGGGCAGCCCTTCCTATTCCTTCAGGTGGGTCCATTTGTAATGCTGCTACAAATGTTTCTCTGTCCAAAGATACTGTACAAGCACCCATCACTGTACTATTTTCCTACAGAGGACCCAGGACACTTAAATAACAACAGCTTTGCACCACAGGATGTACCTGATGCACAAAGAGATTACAATGTTCTATTTTAAAGAACTCTGGCATGTTACGGTAAGAACTCTGGCTACGGCATTGTGGCAGGGCATGGGTTGTGCCTGCCACTTTAAGGGCCTGGAGCTAACAGCCGCCAGGTGCCTGATGAGGGCAGCCATTTTGGATCTGGGGCTGCCCCTATAAACAGGGCAGTTCTACTGTTGGAGGCCAGGCAACAACATTACCTGGCTGCTGATATCATCTGGAGGAAAGGGAGGAGCTGTAGGGGATGGCAGGAGGCTCCTGGTCCTGGGCATGACCTAAAACTGCACCCTGCCGGGAGTGGGTAGCCCGGTGGGGCTCTCAGTGGTGCAGGAGCCCCCAGGAAATACCAGGCCAGTTACCACCCCAGTGAAAGGTGGGTCGGGGTGCCTTAACCCCTAGCCCCCACAACCGGGTAGGTTACCACTTTGCTGGAGAGTTGGGAAGGTGGACCCCAGGGAGAAAGAGTAAGGCCATAGACTCAGGCCTGTCTAAACTTCCCCTGACTGGTCCATGCTGGGGCGAGGACCAGAAGGGTTGAAGGGCCGGGGGCCCACCGTGAGGAACACCCAAGAGCTGAGGGCCTGGGGTTCTGACTGGCCTGGAGGTGGGCCAGGGCTAGTAGCCAAAGGTCCTGGTGGGGGGATCACACCCAAAGGGGAATCAGTTCAGGGAGCTATGCTGCCCAGTATGAAGGTGGATGAGATCACCTGAGAGGAATCCAGGAGGGGTTCAATTAGGAGGATTCTGGGGCCCAGCGTGGGGGCCGGTGATTTGTGATAACACCCAGATTTCATCTGCGAGGCTTGGGTTGCAGTGTAGGGTAGGCATAGAGCCACAGATAGTGCCCCCTGGCATCGGGGCATGAAATGGGCAGCCTCCCGCCTAGTTATATCTTTAACTAATTAATTAGTTACAAGGTGTGGCAGACAGGCGAGAAGGCAGGTGGTTAGCCCAGGAACAGGTGGGCAGGCCACAGTTGGATCAGCCCTGAGCAGGCCCCCTGTTACAGTCATGTATAAAAAATGCAATACATAGAGCATGGCACATGAAGCCATTTTGCTTGACATGCCAAAGCCAGCCTCAGCTCTGGGCAGGCCCCTGCCACCGGCCACAGAGCGTGGGCTGTTTGTCTTTGGCAAGCAGCAAGGGCCTGCCCAGAGCCTCAGCTGCTTATAGCAGACAGCTGCAAGGCTGCAAGTAGGAGCCCCCGCCTGGTTTGTTTCTGGGGTGGCTGCATGCGCACCTCAGGAAGCATGGCGGGGAAGGTGCTGGGGCTGCGCTGCCACAACAAGAATCAGACCCATCATGGCACCCCCACCATGCCAACATCTTCCAAGTCAAGTTTGCATTTTTTTGGCACTGAGCCCATCAAAAAAAATAATTCTGAAAAAAGTCTTTTGAAAAGAATGTTCCTCTCTGATTACTCTTGCTGTGAAAATATAAGAAAGTGTTGTAGGAAGGTCTTACATTACTGAAAGATTATGGCATTATGTGATCTTCCTATTTGGTATGTCACAGGCAAGGAACTTTCAATAAAACCAGCAAATTTAATTGGAGAGACATATCAATTTACTTTCTTATTATGGTTATTAGGGTACTTGCCTATCCAAATCTCCATAATTTTTACACTAAGAAAGTCCTCTTCTCTCAGATCCATTTCTGTACTAACAGGAAATATTCAATTAAGCACCCATCAGTTACCCTAAAGCAATACATTCTGAAAAGTTTTCTTTAATGATGACAGCACTGATGTTAAATCTTTGCAAGACAAGGAAATACCAATACAATTTTAAATATCCCTTCATCTTGTTGGTGTCACTGGGCATAACCCTAGGTAACTCAGAGGGATGGAAGACCACGAGTGTTGATGAAGCCCCTCTGCTCTAGGCCCAGGTGAGCCAGGGCCCCCCCCTTGCCCAACCTTTGTAACCCTTTCTTTGGCTCCTGTAATCTCATCCTTCTGGAAAACAGGCAAGCTGAAACTTATCTGTGGAATGCAAGGGCATTGCTCAGAGAGAGAAGAGAGGAGGGAAAGGGGGATGAGGAGGGGCCAGCTAGTGGAAAACTTCTGTAGAAATGACCAAGGTATAAATATACACTGTTGCAGGGCTAGGCGCGCAGGATTTGAGACAATACAGTCTCCCTGCGCCTTTTACTTGAGCTCAAATAAACTCTGTCTACTTCTCCCCCCAGTGTGTTTATTTGGCACGACGCACACCAGGCAATGAACCCAATTGTTGCCTCCCTCAGGCACCTTGTGCCGGCAACAATCTGTGGGGGGAATTTCAGAGTTTTTATGCTTCCAAAATGAGGTATGAAAAAAGTAACCAGTAAGAACATAAAAGAGAAGCCTTACTATATAAAACACGCTTATTAAAATACAGTGGGCCCATCTATACAAGACACTTCACTGTGCAGTAAGCTACTCTAATGTGAAGTAAAGTATCAGTATCTACATGTGTGTTGGACTTACTGCACAGTAAATTAAGCTAATTTTGCTAATACCAACAAATGCAGGTACTGGATTAGTAGTGTGTGTATAGACATTGACCCGGAACTGCTCCCGGTCAGCCTAGACAACAAGGAGTCACAGGAGGCAGAAGGGGGAGCTGTCCACAGCTCCGGTGTGGCTTGGGACAATGCCCTGTGGCTGAGTGGCAGCAGCACCCTGAGCTATCCCCTTGCTTTGCTTGCTGAGGGGATGGGGGAACTCTCTGTCCCTCGTCCTAGTACTGCTTGGCTCCCCCCAGCCCCAGGAGGAGAGCAGTGCCAGGATGGGGGAGTTTCATAGTTTCTAGGGTCGGAAGGGACCCGAGTAGAACATCTAGTCTGACCCCCTGCCATGGCAGGAAAGAGTACTGGCGTCAAACGACCCCAGCAAGGTGGGGGACAAAGCACTGGGCCAGGGACAGAGAGTTTCCTTGTCCCCTCAGACCTGCCACTACCTGCACAGCCAATGCTGCAGTTGGCTCCCTCTCCTTGCCTGTGCCTGGGGGAAGCTGGGAGCTGAGCAGTGCCAGGACCAGGGAGAGCTGCAAGGAATAAGCTCTGCTGGGACTGGGGAGGGAGGGGTGCGGGGAGGAGAGATGTTACTTACTCCTGGGTCCTAGTGCTGCTTACTCCCCTGCAGCTCCCCAGTCCCAGCACTGCTCACCCTCCTGCAGCTGCATCCCCCCACTCCCCGCTCCTGATGCTGCTCAATTCCTTGCTCCCCCCAGGCACAGGCGGGCAGTGGGAGCCAACTGGGGCATGCACTGCATGGGGAGCAACAGGGAAGTTCTCTGTCCCTAGCCTGGTGCCACAGAGATGCAAAGCTCCCCCATCCTGGCACTACTCAGCACCTGGCTCCTGTTGAGAAGCCAGGAGCCAAGCAGCTCTGGGACCAGGGACAGAGTTCCTCCATCCCCTCAGCAAGCAAAGTGAGGGGAGAGCTCAGGGCACTGCTACCATTTGAGCAAGGGGCATCACCCCAAGCCAGCACTGCTGAGCCAGACTATAATCCCAAGCTCCATGTGGCTGGGAAATGTTCCCCACTCTGGGACAGTTCCCCCAACTCCATGGAGTCCAGGCCTGGCCCCTGTTCCCCCTGGCAGCCCAGGGAGGGTGCCAGGAATGCCTGGAGCTCCCCTTGGCTTCTGCAGAGAGTTAGAGCAGGAGCATCCCTGGATTCAACTTCTCCCATTAGGAGCAAATCTGTTTCCGACACAGGCACATTTGTAGATGTGTTCCCGGTCACAGTTTACTGCCTTATTTTAATGCACAATAACCTTAAGGTGAATTAACTGCATGTGTAGATGCACCTAGTAATTCCCTAAAAACTGAAGTATGAATTACCTTACACCAAGTAATGGAATTACAGGGAAGGACTGTTAAATATTTATAACTTTCTCTGTCCCTCAAATGTATTTATAATGCTGCTCCTTCTCTAAAGATGACATGGAATAAAAAGTTGAAAATATAATTATGTTAGAGGCACTATTAGGAGTACAACACAGTCTTCCAAATTAACAGCATCAACTTCTTAACTAGAGAAGCACTGATGGATCTAGGGTCAACACCGACCAGCATGCTAAAATGTTCTCCAACCTATGAAAGGATAACAATATGCATTGCTCATGAAACAATTTGGGAATATTTGACACATTAAAAAAAAAAATCATAGAAACTTAGAGTTGGAAGGGACCTCAGGAGGTCATATAGTCCAACCCCCAGCTCAAAACACGACCAGCCCCAACTAGATCATCCTAGCCAAAGCTTAGTCTAGCCAGGTTTTGAAAACTTCCCCAAGGATGGAACTTCCACCACCTCTCTGGATAATCTACTCCAGTGTTTTACTACCCTCCTAGTGAGAAAGTTCTTCCTAATGTCTAACCTAAACTTCTCTTACTGCAATTTGAGACCATTGTTCCTTGTTTTGTCATCTGTCACCACTGAGAACAGTCTAGCTCCATCCTCTTTCAAACCCACCTTAAGTTAGTTGAAGGCTGCTATTAAATCCCCCCTCAGTCTTCTCTTCTCTAGACTAAATAAGCCCAGTTCCCTCAGTCTTTCCTCATAAGTCTTGTCCCCCAGGCCCCTCACCATTTTTGTTGCCCTCTACTGGACTCCCTCCAATTTGTCCACATCGTTTCTGTAGTGGGGGACCCAAAACTAAACACAACACTCCAGACGTGACCTCACCCGTGCTGAAAAGTGGGGAATAAGCACTTCCCTTCCATTATTTGATTTCTTAGCTTACTTTTAAATTCTGGCTACCAGATAACTGAACTATTAAACAAACACATAGTTTCTGCATTTTAAAATAACCACAGAATAACGATAACAAAACTCAGCCCCTAAATTATGACAGCCTTTCTAGGTAGGGCAAGATATAAAATCCAAATAACAACAATAACAGCAGCAGCAGCAACAATATTATGCTACAAAGAGTACTAGGCCCATTTGAAAGAATATCAGAATATATTTTGATACTCGTATATAAAGCCGTAAGTTGCTTCTGCTGCAATTGCATTTAAAAAGCACCCAGGGAATGTACTGAACATAAATAGGGCTTGTGCTCCTACATCTTTAAGGTGGCTTTGAAAATCTCTCCATTAACTCATAGCTACTCTTGAAGAGCAATAGGCTAGTCATGGTCCTTTTCTTTTTTAAATTAAGATATTTAAACATTAATATTTAAACTGTTGAGACCCAAGGCCCCCTCCCTGTCTACTAGAAGCCTATTAGAACTTGCCTTCTGCGTCAGCAGGACATGTCAGCAAAAACATCTGAAGTAGCATTGGTTGCCAGTAAAATTAAGCTCTGACTGGTGCCATATGAGACTGCAGGGAACAAACAAAATAAGCAAAGAGATGCTGGAGAACTGCCTTTCCAAAGCAGACAATGTGAAAGAGATGCTACCGCTAGGGCAGGCATAAATGTGTAAGTAACATTTTACAAGCAGAAGACTGAAAATTTTTCCACCCACCAATTTTATAATGAAATACCAAACTTGTTCTAACACTGAGATCTTCCCATTGAAGGTTTGGCACAGACATTTCAAGCATGCTATACCAGTGAGGCAATGACCCATGCTATAAAGAACACCTTATGGGGGAACCTGAGAAAGAAATGAACTCTGGCATTTCTGAAAACCAAGCTTATTGCTAAAGGTGGAAAAGTTGCCCATTTTGCCCTTTAAATCCACTTTCTGGGCGAGACCTTCCCCATAATGACTCGCATGCAATTGTGTGTATAGAAGCTAATAAGACATGTAACCCAGTCCCTACATGTGAAGTTACTATCACTGCACACACTTGCACGTTCAGGATTCTGAAAGTCTGCCCTGAATCACACCTTTTATTCTTGATTGCATCCAGTACTGCTTTCTACAAAGTCTTTTCCATCTCAGGCAAAAGGCCACGTCTTTGATTTTATGCATCCATTAAGAAGACTGGAGACCTCTCTCTCCTCATCTTTGCTCTATATCAGACTGACAATTCTAGACCAAAGGGAGAAAGACTACCATGGAAGCTGGGGAAAAAAACAAAACATAACACAACACAGAAATCAGGCCATTTTTCATTTAGGTTCCTAAATAAAGATTTAAGTGACAAATTTTTAGGATCCAAATTTTTAAAAATATGGCCAGGTTGCTTTATAGTTATTTGGCTTTGATTAGTTTAAACAGCCTGTTAATGGCTAGATTCTAAATATATTTTATAAATATATTGTGGGAGGGAGGGGGAAGTATGGCTCAAAAATAATATTCCATCCTTTCTGAATCTTTGGATTTAATACATCCTATCATTTGATGCATGTCTCCAGAGAAACCAGTAGAATGAGTGCCTACAATTCTAACGTTGTATAAGAGAAAGATTCACCATGTAACAAGAAAGATGGACATTTAAGCTTGTGTTTGTACAGTCTTTATATTACAGCTTTTCTGTAAAATGCTTCATTTATAGAAATTGGCGCCAATATGCAAAAAACAATTCTGAGGGTATATGCTCATACTGAGTGTAGGCTCCTACTCTGAAAATGAATAAAATATAAACATTACAGGGAAGGAAAGACCTTGGAAGGTCAACTGTAGAGCAAGGGCAAAACCAGCAGCTACACACAGAGGCATCAAGCTGCAGTATGTGGTTCATATGGAAGACTCTAAGGAAACTCTGAAAACAATGGGTCAAAGGAGAAAAAGAAAGAAGTACTACAGCATCAGATAGGTCATGGTCTTAGCAGCCGAGCAGCAAGAGATATGTGAGGATTGCTGTGAGTATAAGGAAAAATCCAACCACTCTGCCAGCCTCTCAAGTACAGTCTCAAACTCATCAGTGTCTTGTGACTGATTTTTAAAGAAGGAGCTAAAATGTGCTTAGCAACCACAAGCTGAAAACACAGGATTGAAAGGTCAAGAAATAAACTATAAAAATAATTGCCTAAACATAAGGGGCAAATTCTCACTTGTGGTTCTTCCACTGAGCAACCACACCCCTCTATCAAAAGCAATTCAAATAAAAGTAGGATTCAATCTCAATGATTTTTTTTTGGCTCTATCCATCAAGATTGTATCGCAGCACTTAATAATATTACTCATTTTATATAAACTTTTCAAACATAACCTAAGGCTCTTTTTGAAAAAAGTGAGACCCCCTCCAACAAAGAGAGGTGAAGTAACATGCTCAAGGCCACACAGCGGGTCAGTGGCAGAAACAAGGATCAAGGTCTTTTGTGCACGAATACAGACCATTATCAGCTATGAACAAGACACAAATGATACAAGTACGACAACTTCATACCTAGAAGGCTGAAGCTCAGCTTTTGAAAATGCAAGGGGCTTCATTTTCAAGGAAGTAAAGCACCCAGCAACTTCTTTTAACTTCAATATTTAATTGTTAGCTTGGCTTTAGTTACAGGGACTTTAATTTACGTGACGCTGTTGTGAGCTCTGTGCTTTCTAAAATCTTGGTCATCCTCCACTCTGGTCTCCAAGACCAAACAGCTTAAATGCAGCTGTTAATCATCTCTCTTGATCAAACTGATGAGCATGTCACTCCCCTGCCTTAATTCCCTCCACTGGGTCCCTATCCAGTGCTGCATCTAATTTAAGCTCATCACCTATTTCAAGACTCTGCATAAAAGTCTATCCTTTCCTACTTATCCACCCATATCAGGCTTCCCACTGCCCATCCACGTCACCACTTACGCTTCCCGTGCTTCTCACTCATAACTTCTGCGCCTTCTGCCACATAACTACCCATGCACATACAACCTAAATGGCAAAGTCCTTGCCACATCCAGAAATAAGTTCCTCTTAAAGAGCTACTTCTGCCATCTTTCCCACAGTGCATCTAATTGACTTACATAAACATACTGATTTGTTATTCCCAAACCTCCAACTTGTCTATTTGCTTGTCTTTGTCTTTAGGCTGTGACCTGTGAGAATGGACTTCTTAAATGCCCTTAAAAAACACCTCTCCCTTTGACAGTACAACAAAGTAAATAATTTAAACCTAAAAAAGAATGTATGGATGAGTGGCATAATGAACTTAAATAAAAAGATAATTAAAATAGTTTATGAAGTTACTAATAAAGTAACTAAATTGGAGTGATAGTATTTATATACTGTGCCTGCTTTTTATTAAATTGTCATTAATTTTGAGGTTCATCTTTTAAAATAACCCATTCTTTATTAATAAAAGCTAGAGATAGTTATATACCGGTGAAGCAGAAAAATGCACATGTACATACAGACACATATATTTATCTATGGCATGACCCACAACAGCAATACCTAAGGGAGAAGGGATGTGTGCATACCACACATACACCTGCACTTCATTTATATATTTGTGTACATCACACATCATCATTTTGAGCCCAATCTTCATTTACATTTATTAATATCTTTTTTTTCTTTGCAAAAGGAAGGTGTACTTGTTGTACCATATACTTGAGTAGGTAGGGAGAAAACAAGAAAAAAAATTGAGGTTTGTCTGTGCATATATCATAGGAATGATTAGAGAGGTCAGTAATATTCTTCAAGCCTATAACATTCACATTACTAAACAGCTTCATATATAGTATTTCAATGACCTGATTAAGTGCCAGCGCTGGTGCACGTGTGTGCACACTTGCGCGCACACACAAAGATAAGGTAGATTCTTTTGTCAAAGATGCATTTGAGATTAAAAGCAAGCTGGCAGAATGAATATGTTCCACTGCACTGAGGCAATTACTCTAGTAGGTAAAACAAGTGATAAAGATTTATTTAGTACAAGGCTGATATTCATTAATCTCTTTAAACCCCATGTTAAGGTTGTTTAAAGTACTGTAGCTCTTCTCTGGAAAGGTCTGTTGAATCTATGACAGAATAGGCAGACCTGCATAAATGCAGTGCAGGTCTCCATGGACTATGACATTTCTATACCTCCACAGGGAGGCCAGTATTTTAGATTAGTTTGGTTAGCACTGCAGATGCAGCATGCTGATTTACTAAACTCTGATGCAAGTACCAAAAATAATTAGCTTATCAAAGATCACTTTCTTTTCCCTCTTTCATTAGTGTGCTAAATATGGCATTGTTGCAAGGAAATAACTTATTTCAGTGATGTTCAAACATTAAGTGCAGATTTTTACAGAATTTCAAATATTTCTAATAAGACCTATTTTCCAGTCCTGTTTTTTTCTAAATAAACATTTAATACAATGGCACAAGTGACATTCAATTACCCCCTCCTTCTGCACGTTGACAGCATAAACCATTAGTAAGCATTTCTAAAAATGAAACAGTTATTTTGGTACTCCAACATTAAGCATACTAGAAGTACCTAGATAGATTTAGTACAAACAAGCTTTTATGAACAGCTTTTATACTTTGTACATGAAACCTGTTGAATGCATAACAGGAGTCCTAAAATGTTATGCTTTTATATCCTTATTTCTGTAACAAATTGAAGAGGTCTTACTTATATTGGGAAAAATTCTGATTTGGTACAAAGGAAATAAATACATTTCTCTTCCTTCAAAATAAATAAATATGTCATTGTTCAAGCAAAAGCCATTTCTCAAGATATCAGTAACAACAATTATTGTTACAAGAACCATGGTCAAGGTTTCCAGATACTGCAGAAGTACATTACGTATGTTTTTAAAAAAAAAAAAAAAAAAAAAAAAAAAATCAGAAAGACATCAATCCCCTCCTAATTTTTTTTTTTTTTATCTTCAGGAAGCATATTAAAATGATTTATTTCTAGTCTGCTGCTCATAGTGAATGCAAGTCAACCTCTCCTTACCTTGCCAATGACAGGGATATCAACGGAACCCCAGGTATCAGCTCCCCAGTGAACTATGCTCGAGGCAAAATCAGCTGTAATAATTCCAGCAACTGGAAATAAAAAAGAATGTTAACAGTAGAAGCTAATCCAACACACATTGAAGTTACATCAACCACTTACACTGTACAGCAGATAAAAATAAAAATCACTAATTCCAAATGCAAAAATACATTTTATGAGACCACATACAACCAGTGAAACTCAGTTTAATCAATTTCAATTAAAATAAATGTAAAGACTACATTAAAACATTTTAACAGTTTACTCCAGAACCAAGCAGAAAAAAGAATCAGAAAATCATTTTTACATAACACAGTGTATCAGCAGGAGTCAATTTCATTTTAATATTAATTCTTTAATCAGTTTTTAAAGGCTTCAGTATTGTAGGTTTACTTAACCCAACTTAGCACAGAATAATGGGACCGGCCCAGTGTTTCTTCAACATTTTTTCACACCCATATTCTTCCTTATCTCCCTTTTTCTGTGGCCTCTACAGCTTCATATCTTCATTGAAATGCCTTCCAGAAATGCCTTTTATTCCAGCAACATAAGATGGTTCCATTGTGCTGAGAGAGTTGCCTTTTCCAAAAGAGCAAAATTCTCCAGAGACTGGGGTTTCCAGATCTGAATGCTTAATTTCATATTCTAGCCCAACAAGGGCAAAGCTTCAAAAATCCTGGATCAGGTGATCAAACTACAAGAGCTAGTTATGTTGCACTATTCCTCTATTTTCAAATGCTGGTTCAATATTAACATCTAGCAAAATAATCTTTGAAGCTCTGTATTACTATTTCATATGTTAATATTCAACATATCAGTAGCAACCTACTATTCACATAACTCTTCTAGTTATTCAAATAAAAGCAAAAGAAAAATATATTTTAAAAGGTACTAAATATATATTTTTCAAGATATACTTTGCCTGTCAAACTAAAGTTGAGTAGTTAATTCAAACCATTACCATCAAGTATCTGCAATTTCCTCTTATTGCTCTCCTTAACTATGGGGTAAATACACTCCCCTTCATAGTAAGTAAATTCTTCTTGAAAAACATTTGTTTTGAGTTTAAATGAAAAAAAAAAGTCAATATGGCATAGTGTCTAGAGTAACTAGATTTAGTAATTACCATGAATTTGTATTCAGACTAAAGGATTCATAGTCATATGATTTTTCTAAAGTCAACTACACTTATTCTAATATTTAAACAGCCCACTAACTTCATCTAGCCCGCTGCAAGGGGAAAATCCTGAAGTAGCTGATCTCCTGAGCAGGAACAAAATCAGACAGAGGACTTCAGGATTTTGTGTTACAATATGCCCCTCTGCTATGTAATAAGTTGTTTCTAATCAGTTAATTATGTACAGTGGAGTGAATGGCTTTGGTATACACAAAAGTGAACATCCCTGCCTTCTGTTAGGTAGGTAGTATCTAATTGAGGTACAAAAATTTTCAAGATGCCTCTCTCCCTCCTCTTGAACTCTGTACAAACTCCCAGATTATGACTTCAAAATCTGTTCAATATATAGTGTCTGCTTTGCCTTCCCTAAATCTCTGTCCAAGCCCTAAACTGAATAAAAGTTTGTAAGAACAGCTATACCAGTGTGGGCATGTCCTGAAAAACAACTAGTCACAGCTGGTAAAAAAAAGTCCTAATCTGAACATTTTAAACCCACTAACAGACCACCATCTCTTACATGGATTGTAAATAGGAAAATGCCTATTTGAACTAACCACAGCTACACCATAGACACAGACAAGGCACAGTGGCAAAGAATAAGGGTCATGCTGACACAAATTTAGAATGGTCATATTACTCACAAGTGGTAAAGTCTCAGCTTAATTATTCAAGTACATGAAGAGTGTTCATAAAACCTCTATTCCAGACAATTACATGCTCTGTATATTCTCCACCATTTACAGAACATGTATTTTAGAAACTGCTTAAAAGAATTTTCAATAATTTCATATCCATCCACTTGTAAAATCAGGATTCCCTAGTGTCCTTACTTTAAATGATACTGGCCTCAGAATGAGAGAAAGATTTTAACAAATACATTTTAGAAATCTCACAGTGATTAAAGTGGTTTTTCCATGCATAATAATGAGGTAGCTTTGAGCCCTTTAAGATCTAACCTTAAAACAAGTTTAAGATTTGATCTCAGAGCTAAAAGTAAGTGGTATGCCCATTAGGAAACTGGCAATGTCCCCATTACATTGTTGATAGGCAGTTTAATGTTTCTAACCTGATGGGTTTCAAAATATCTGACTTTATATTTGTCACCACTACTAAGTTAGCCTGATTCATTAGGCGAGCATAATTTTGTGAGGAATTTACCCTTTTTGAAGAAACAGAAAATATTTCTCAGTTAGGCTATTTTAAATAAAAAGGTGGGGGAGGGTGAGATGGTCAAAGGTGTCTGATAACCATTTGACACATAGCCCTGGCAATTTACTATCGCCATTTCTTTTCTATATATTATTACCATTGTACAGCTTTAGTTCTCTCAATGGTCATCTGTGGTGTAAAACATATTTTATGAATGCCCAAATAAAGCATTTTGAAAAATGTGGCAGTTTACAATAAATTGCATATCAATATCCATTTTATTTAGTATTTCTCTTTCCTAATACTTAATTTAAAATAATAGTTTGAAAACAGTGCCAGAAAGTAAAATAATCCCATTTAGGATAACCGCTGGTTTTTAGGTCTAGCTGTCAAGGTCAACTGATATCATTAGACTTACATGAACTCAATTCAAGTTACAGCAGGGAAATCATGTTAGAAAATATGGGTCAAGTCATCAAGCAGTAATAAAGCTGTTACCTCTACATTTAGTATTTGAAATATTTTTTTTAAATCTGTCATAAAATTAGTAGTATTTCCATTATTAGAGTAGCACTTGACAATAAATCTCTTTAAAATGGCCACTTATTCAGATATATCAAGTGAAAGATTCAACCAAATGACATGTTTTATTTAGTCTACAGAAATTTTGTCTCTACATGAGTAAACAAGAAAAAAAGGTAGAGAAAACTTCTTAAACTTAAGCTTAAAGATAAAGAAAAGCTAGGATACTCAAATAATGGCTGCCTTTTTGCATATTTGTGCCTGTATAGTGATATCATCTATATAGCATATAAGAACCAAGAGATACAGAGAATAAATTTATACACAAACATGAACTACTAAATCCACATTACGCTGATGAAGTAGCATCAAGTCAAAGCTAAGGCATTCAGATACTACAGTTATAAACTTGATTTTAAAAATGAGCTGTACTCTCCTCCAACATATATTCTCAATCAAAGTTTGGAGAGGGATTTTTTCAAATGCACAGTTTCAATCTAAATTTGCTCCCACTGAAGTCACCACTTTTACAATAGATTTCAGCAGAAGCAGGGTTAAGCCAATACTGAGCACTCTGTAAATCCCAACCTAAACTGTTTTCATAAGATAAATCTGAGAATGTGTAGCATCCTTTGTATTACAAGTATCGCTGAGGTCTTCAAAAGAATAATAATTACAAACAAATTAAATCCTTATGATACATTTTGTAGATTTCCAATACCCTTGAATTTTAGACCCAATGTAAGTAAGAGCAATAATTCTGGCCCTAAAGGTTTTTTCCCCACTAACTCCTACTGATCTGGGTAAATTGATAGTTGAAGACAATCACCAGATACTGGCAGAAGTGACCTGCAAAAGCTTCAAGATACAGACATATCAACTCCAGATTTGCTTCTCCCTTCTGCCTATCTTGGCTAAATATAGACAGTCAAAAAGCCTGAGGCTGAATCAATTCTGTCTTTGCAGGTTAGTCTACACTGCACAGATTAAACTGAAACAGAAGTGAACAGACATTTACCTTTGATTCAGGAAATGCAGCCACATGCCTACAATGGCTCAGGCCAGAAGCTGGGGAGCACTAGAACACAGCTCTCTGGCTGTGTACGCATTTCTACTTCCTGCTGCCCCTGAGGTCTCTGGGATTTACAGTCCAGACCTACAGCAGCAGGACTCTGCAGGGTTGCTCATCACTTTCTCTTCCTGCTTCCAGATGCCTCTGGGATTTGAAGTCAACAGTCACAGCCAGCAGTAAGTTTAAACAGGGAAAGGGATGTTTGGCACTCCCTACCCTTGTCCTCCTGGGTCCAGACCCCAGTTGGGGTTTGCCTAGAGGGAGCAGTCCCCTTGCCCAGCTGAGCTCCATGTTCCTGCTGCCCCTCAGGGGGCGGGGGGGAAGAGTTCCCCCCAGCATGGAAAAGAGCCTCCCCCGTCCTCCCTCCCCAACCCCCTGCTCTGGGGCCAGGCAGCATCACATGGAGCCCCCTTCCCAGCCCCGCGGCAGTGCAAGGAGAAGGAGTCCCCCTCCCCACCCTGGGAGGAGGTGAGCTGAGGGAGAGCTCCCCCAGCAAGGAACAGAGCCTCCTCTCCACCCTGTGCGACAACCAACCCAGCATGGCCCTGTTAAGGTGAAGGGGGCAGGGAGAAAAGTTAATTCCTCCCTCCTTCCCTTCCTTGCAGATGGGGTCTGCCAGCCCCAGGGGCCACCACTGCAGCCCCCTCCCCTCTGCTCCCTAGCAAACAGGCTGACCCCTGCTGTGGCAGGGGAACAGGGGAAGGCAGAAAGAATTAATGCCCTCCCTGCCCACTTTGCCTTAATGGGGCTATGCTGGCCAGTGTCTCCACTAGGGCCAATCCCCGCTCTGGCTAGAGAGCAGAGGGGCAGGGTCAGCCCTGCAGCTGAAGCAGAGACTGCCCAGCCCAGAAAGCACACCAGGATGCTGGGGGAGTCTGGTTTAACTTAAACTGGGAAGGGGTCTGAGACAGGCATTGTGTAAACTGGTTTGAGCCAAATCAGTTAAATCTGATTGTACGTTTAACCAGGTTTATCTTAAACCAGTTTCGGCCATTTTGAAACTAGTTTATGTGCACTGAATGTCTGTTCTGTTACAAGTTTAAACCTGTTTCTGATCACTTAACCGGCTTATGTGTAACTTCTGTCCTTAGCTTTTGAAACTGGTTTATGCATACTGAGCTTCTGTTCTGTTACACATTTAAACCAGCTTCTGATCACTTAGCTGGTTTATGTGTAATTTCTGTCCCTAGCCCTTCAGGTTCCAGTCCAACTATCCCTCAGTGACTCTTGAAGCTTTGTTAATGAAGTTTTTACACCTCTCTTTCCTGCAAGCCACTTCAGAAGGGAGGAACTACACAGGAGCAGGTACACAGAAAAATCAGGGGGCAGTCAAAGAGATCTTTTTTGTTCCTAGCAAAAGGAGGCACATATAGGTACGTGCTAGTATATCCCTGCTGTATTGGTTACTTAGAGCCCAAATAATTTAGAAAAAACAGGAGAATGTTTCTGAATAAATGCATTATTAGGTAACACATGCACTGTTTTGAAAAATCCAATTAGTATCTTTCTTGCATATTTATTTTCCCAAATTAAGTCAGTAAAGGTGTTAAATGTAACATATAACATATAAAATCGACATACAAAGAGATTTACGCTTAACTAAGTTAAATTTGTGAGGTAAAAATAGTATTCTGGTGGGTTTTTTTATGGAGTTAAATACAATGGAAACCATTTAAATGAATAATGCATTTTTTTGTTAATGGAAAGGCAAAGTAATATAAGTGGGACATTTTAATTCCCAGGCACATGAAATTTATTGTCACTTGGATGCCCACTGGGAATAATTTATGCATCCTCTATTAACAAAATATTTTTAATTTGAATTTGCATATTTTACTCATTAGAGTTAACCTTGACATAGTCCTTTTTGGAGGTGCCATGCCCTCAGGTGTGTGTTTAAGGAGTGTCCACTTATCAGAAAAAATAATTAAACAAATGCACGTGTACTTTCCAAGGAGAAAAGCATGGTACATTCCAGGTTTCAAACATGTTATTTATATATTCAGGTGGTGAATCTACATATGAATTTAGAGGGATCTTTCATTTTATCTTGTAAAATCAAAGCCAATTAAAACTCACTGCATTTTAAAGAACCTCTTCATTCAAATGCACAAAATCAAAAGAAATGAAGGCTCCGGTATTAAACTGTGAAACAAGAAGAAAACTTCACAGTTACAACTTACTTTCATTTCCACAGAGACAATAATCTTAATAATCTAATCTCTCTAATCATTTCCCATAACAATGGAAGAACACAAGCAAAAAAAAAAAAGCTTCAGGAAATATTTTCAGTCATCAGGTCTTTTTTAACAGGCATTACAGTTATGAAATTCTGAGACGTATAAAATAAGTCATTTTGTTTAATCAAGAATGATTTACCACAGCTGAAGTTGATGTTAAATCTCCACTCGCTAAAATATTCAAAAGCACCGATGCTCGCAAGAAAAGCTATTTAGACCACAGGATCTTGCCTTACAAGAATTAAATGCATTATCCTGACACTGACTCCAGTGCTCCCTTGGCCTTCAGTTGGCCGGCACAAAAGGATATGCAATAGCAAAACCTTAAGCTAGGTAGTGCACAGGAGAAAAAATGTGCCCTAAACATTTGGGCTTCTTTTCTCTGTGAAAAAACCTCAGTTGTCATACAGAAAGAAAAGATACCTATACAGGATTGGGAAGGCTGGGGAAACGGAAACCATACTTGGTGACAATGTTTCACTTAGGGCCTGTAGAAAGATTTATTGCCTGCTGATCCCATCCCTACCCACAAAGGCCACAACCAGATGAGTGCAGCCATGTGGTTTACAGCACTGCAGACACATCTGTGGCACCACATACCGCACATTCAGCTGTCCTCTGCTGGGGCGGGAAGGTTGACCCTGGGAGATCCTGGGGTCAAAAAATCTGCACAAAGAAAAAACAGAGTAGCACACGTGGGGGCAGGGTGCACTGCCCAAAACCAGAGCCTCACCACTGCTGCAGCTCCAGGAGCCCTCCAGGACCTCAGGTAAGGTTGCTGCGGCCAGCCCAGGGCTGGCTCAAGCCTCCCCTACACAACCCAGCATAACCTGTTGTGCACCGGAGGGTGTGTGGCACAGGTGTTTCCCGAGGACAAGTAACAGCGGCACAAGGTATGCTGCTGCTTCTCGTCCCCAGGGAAACAAGCATCCATGCTCACGTGGACACAGACAAAGTGTTCAAGTATGCTATCAGCCTCAAAGGCAAGAAACATAAAGGGAAGCATCACCAGACTGAGCCAGCAAGTTGATATGTAGGCTGGAGCCCCTAAAGACCCATACAACCAACTTATTCTCTCTGTGGCCTTTCTATATCCTTGATTACAAAGTAAACAAGCTAACGATAAATACTGTATTAGTGTGTTTCACTTTTTGATTTTGAAAAAAGGACTAGAGATATTTCACAGTGAAAGTATATTCACTCTTTAGCTTATTTTAGATGGCTCTGAAAATTTAGCTTTTTGAGATAAACCTCCAAACTTTAAGCATTCACCTGTTAGCAGTAATTGCTACTGATTTGCAGTGTCTTTAAGGCATTCACCTACATTTAAAGCACTATAAAAATTAAATAGAATTATAAAACTGACCTCCTATAGCTATAAAAACAGATAATTAGACAGACTAGGGGGAAAAAAAAAACAAACAAAATGAACAGGCCCAACAGCAGCTACTCTAAAAATGCCCGGAGGGGACTGGGGGGAGAAGAGTCAGAAAACTGGAAAAGGTCAAGCTGAGATAGATGCCAGGGGGAGAGGAAATTCCACATCCGAAGTCTCATCATGGAACAAATGCTTTTTTAGCTGGATGGTAATTGTGCAAAAAAGATGGGTGGTTTCAGAGCACAAATAACCAATAAAGAATCTTCAAAAGAGACTGTTGTGAACATAGTGAGGACCTACAGTATTAAGGGACTTTAAAACCCCAGGGCCAGCTTAAAATTAATCCACCACTTTATAGGCAGCCACATAAAGAACAAAGGTGGACAAGCATAACATACAAATTGCTCAAGCCAATGAATGCAAATACTGCTACAAGAAAGAAGCAGTATTAAAAGGAGCCATGCTATTAAGGATAGCATTAAAGAGATGAAACCTCATAGACGGAATGACTACAAAGCACTTTTAGGATAAGACATCCTGTACATTATGCACAAATATTTCCAACTAAATTACATATGTTTACATCCTGTACTATTTTTTCCAGGTAGGTTAATCCTTTGCTTCAGGACTGCCAACCCAAGACAATCTTTAATGACAATCTGCAAACTTTTTACTGACAACCACTTTTTTTTTCCTTAACTAATGTACGTTTTTATTAAATTAACATTAATGTAACCTTTCTGCTAAGCCCGGGGCAGCAGTAATAAGAGTCAGGATGAATTTTTTACTATGGTTGGTGTTAACCACCTCACTGTTTGGTTGTCAGTAAAAAGTTTTCAGATTATCAATAAAAATAAATAAATCTTGGGTTGACAATCTTTCTTGACAACATCAGTGGTTTTACACCACGCTGCTGCACCCAAAGGATCCCATATTGACTGTACCCTACACCATGCTGAATCCAACCCAGCCTTACACCCACTGGCTTACCCCTGCCTTCCTCTTTCCCCATTACCCAGTCCTTTGTGGATTGTCTGCATACCTGTGCAAGAAAGATGGGTGGTTTCAGAGCACAAATAACCAATAAAAAATCTTCAAAAGAGACTGTTGTGAACATAGTGAGGACCTACAGTGGACTGTCTGCATACCTGTGACCCAGGAGTGTTACAGGCAGGTGACAGGATGCAACAGCAGCAACACATGACTGAAGAGAAGGAGCTACAGAGACTCCTGGGAAACACAAAGCCCTGACAAGGGTTTCCTTCAGGTTGTTGTGCTCCCACTCAGATACCAAGTGATGCTCTATTCTGCTCTGTCTGTCCTTCAACACTGCCTCCATCTTCTTTCCTACAGTGGAGCTTCAATCAAGCTCCAGTTGGGTTTTTTTGTTTTTTTTTTTAATGGATGGCTCAAATTTTTTTATTATTTTTTTCCCCCTAGATTTTAAAGACGACCATTTTTGGCTTTGTTTTCTAAAGCGTGTCTGTAAATTTATGGACAGTTGGCAACTCTACTTTGCTATAACTATGACTGACACTGTTTTTGCCTTTCATGCCTCACTGCAGCTCTTCCATATGATCACATAAAATCAGTGTGGAAAAAGATGTGAAATTCCAAGTGACCACAGAGGCAACTGTAGTTGATATTTTTAAATCCTAGTTATCCTTCCTAATAGCTCTTTCAAGCAACAGAGCTTGTTAAACCCCTCTCAACTTCCTCCTTAACACTAAACCAATTGTTGCATATGGCAAACAAAAATAAGATGACACATTAGTTCTAAGACACATAAGCTAGGTGGACTCTCCAATATAAATCTTTATAACCTGGAAAAGCTCCAGAAAAGAGCAGCACAGATGAAATGTAATGCAATTACAAATATGACTGCACTTAGTTTGATTACATGAGAAGGAGTGAGCAATCAGTGCCAATTACAGGTTAAATGGGGGAAAAATCATTTTAATTTAATTGACCCAAGATTCTGAAATTGCAGTATTGCAGGCAGACCCTTGTGACTGCACAAAGATCTTCCCTCCCTCTCACCCCTATTTAGATCATATTTCAGGAAGACGGCATTAATGTCTTCAGCTAAACTAAAGCCTTCGGAATACTTCAAGAAGTGACGATTGGAAATGAAACTAACTTAAAAAGCTCCTTGTGGAAGCTGCTGAGCTGTTAAAAACATTGTCATCATATCAGTATCCAAAGTATGTCCCTCAGAAAGTATACTTTTTCTATATGCAAGGCCAAGTTCTCCCAATTATAAATCAGGTGAATTGGACCAACCTTTCTTATAAAGTTTCCTGTTTGAATTAAATTCATACAGCAGCAATGGGATAATACACCATCCAACAAGTACTCCTATCCCTGCCTCAGTGATCCAGAACTTGACAGACCTTTTGTGAAACAGAAGATGGATAGACATTTCAACAGAATTTGGTCCTGGACTGTGTTCCTCAACTGCTCAACTGGTTGGACTTTCTAACATTGTCACAGCAAAGCCAGGGATCTTCATTAAAAGGAAACAGCTGCTTCCTTAACAGGACACTATTCACTATTCAACTGAAGTCTGTGTAGCCCCCTGAGAGTGCCTATATTTATATTGCAGGTTCTCATTTGCAGCAAGCTATTAAAACTAGATTGCAGAGTTGAGTAGCTTTTTTAGATCAATAGAATTAAATACCTATAAGTAATCTTATCTTAGATTATGATAGCAGAGACAATATAGGTGACAAAACAAATATTTATTTATACAGTAGATTGAAAAAGTTGGGCCACAGCAATTTAGTTTCCCTTTACTTGAAGTTTTGAGTTGCCACAAATTTGTTGCTGCATTTAAAAGAGATAAAACAGACTTTAGAAATCCTGATGACATATTTATAAAAGAACAAAGAAGCCATGTAAAAAGAAAATAGGAAAATAAAACAGCTCACATGTGGGATCAAATATACAAACTTAGCTTTTAACCTGACAGTTACTCCACAATGCAGCCGAGTACATTGCCAACATGTCACAGATGTGCAACACCTGAGCTGGCAGGGGAAGAAAAAATGATTAAGGGAGGGTGTGATAATGGAATTCTGCCTTAACACGTTCATCCCAAAATACTCTTGCACATCTGTTACACCCAAAGCCAGTCTTAAGAGTAAAGTGTTCTTCTACTGAGCTAGATTTTATAACAAGTTTATCTCCTTAATGAAAATACAAGTGTTACATTCTTCTAGCAGTGGCACTAAATTTAGGGTTTCTTTTCACCCTCTCCCACTATATACAGATATTTAAGTACCAGAGGTTAAAACATCATGTACCATATGCTACACAGAGTAAGCTGTCTTTGTCATTAATTCCATATTCGTTATGCCTGTAAGTCCATGGGAATGTCACCAAGTAAATGCAAAGTATGGTGGAAAACATGTATATAGATGAATTCATCCAAATAGCAAATGTGATGAGAGAATTTATTGATCATTTCCCAACATCCTCTATGTTTCTTCCATGTGCACATATATAAACTCAGCACAAAGCATCTTGTAGAATCAGGGCCACTACTATTTTAAGAACACAAGATACTAAATTTAACTTATCCGATGTTGTATACATTTTCTCGCACAGAACAATTACGCATACAGCGTAGTGATATTGCAACACCAACCTTTTGGAATGATCTACGCCTCTAATTCTGCCATTCTTAATGGGAGGTTGTTTCAAAGCTGCATCACAGTTAAACTAAAAACTAGTTTACAACATTTTTTGTATTGCTGAGATGTGAATATTTGAACTCTGTATCACATTTTTTTTAAACTGTTGGAGATTACCATATTTACTTGAATACAACACAATGTTTTTCCCCTCAATTGGCATGGGAAAAGCAGCTTTATAATCACATACAGTGATTATTTAGTGAAATCTCACTAAATACATTGTCGATCATTTAACTGCTGCCAAAAACAAGATGTGCTCAGCAATGGAAACCAACTATGAACTTGATTAAATGCAGCCAACACTCAACATGACTATTAGACACATGGCCCATTCTGGCAAACATGCTGGGTGGGTGGGTGGGTGGGGGGGTGTGTGTATGTGTGTCTCCCCCTTAAAAAAATGGGCATGTGCTTCCTCAGGAAGAAATGAGCACTGGAGGTCCTGTAATACCAGGCTAGCATTCAGCAGAGACAAAGTAAGCTCCTACACCCTCCCCTGCTGCCAAAAATGCAGGTGGGAACCTTTTTCTTCTTCTTCTTTTTTTAAAGGAAAATGTTCTGTGTCCAAAGTCAAATCAGCCAAATCAATTCCAAATTCGTAAGTCATTCAGAACCATATGTGGCTCTACTACCAGCAAGCATCTTTTACCCCTGCCTGGGGCTTCAGATGCTTCCAAATCCTTCGGCAGGCATCCTATGTGAAGACCCAAGCCCAAAAGCTTGGTGTTCTGATACTCTAAATTTTGTTTGCCCTCAGCCTATGGTTGCAGGAACGAGCTAGGGAGAAATCTCCAATTTCCATAAAGTTGGCATGTAGCTGAGATCCTCCCACTGGAAACTGGTCAGCAGGAAGCTAACTATGACGCTTTCCTAGGGAGTCCTGTCCACAAGCAGATAAGGCTGCAACCCTCCACTACACAGTGCCATTTTAACTGTATTACCTTGGTCAGGATATTTCTACTGCCAAATAAGTATGCAGGTGAGAACCTACCACAAAGATAGATTAATGGAGCCCATCTGAACAAGACATAGGGTGGTGACCATAAAGTGCAATCCCCCTCAGCACTCCTTTTCAAGTCATGCTGAGCCATGACAGTTCACCCAGGATCCCTCTGTTGGCCATGCTAATTATATGCTTGACTCAGATCTGACTAGACAGAGAGCATGGGAAAAGATTGAGGCCAAGGTCAGACAGAGTGGGACTATGGCAACTGCACTGCCTGTCAATGTTTAGGGCAGGAGGGAACATGCGGCACTCAAGAAGGTGGTGTTACTACTGACACTTCTATACACTGCCCTAGTCTTTCCCACTTCAGAGCAAGTCATACACAGGATCCAAAGAGCTACGTGCATCTTCTGGACCTCCGCATGGGAGAAAGTGGAGGACCACACTACACAAAGCAAAATGGACTAGAGACAGAGGAATGTGAAACATCCTACTCTTCCTCTGGGCCAAGTACGTGAGCCAGATTTGCAAACTGGCTGGCAATAGGGACAAAATCCAAAACAGTCCACTTTGTAAAGTATTATGCAGGGAAACTACTGTGACCGTGGCAGGTGTACACAATGACCAACATAAGCCCATGGACCATGGAGCCCCTGTGGTTCTACGAGGTCCTGAAACACTTCCAGGATAAATACAAACTGCACAATGAGGCCCCAGCAATGCTGGTGAACCACTACAAGATACAGAAGATGGTAAGGGCAAGAGAAATCATATCACCCATGGACCTACTAGCTGGTGATAGGTGCCAGGCCATGTGAGAGCAAATCTTCCACAAGCACCTATAGAAGGAACACAAAGACTTGAACTGACAAGCAGCCACTGAGCACTCCTTATGAAGGTATGGAGAAACAGTGCAGGGCAGAGGTCCATCCAACTCTCCCAGGCATCCTGCTGGTGGGAGGTGGAAACAACTGACCACCTCTTCTGGGACTGGCCATATGCCAGAGAGATGTGAAAAATAGTATGCACACTCCTCCTGGTGGTGATAGGTTTCATAACCATGACCAGAGAGGCAGTTCTGTACGGGCAACTGACTAAGCAACAAGGGGCCTTGTTCTGGAGGACGCAAGCAATGAGGATGATGGCAATGATGGTGATGACGATGATGATAAGGACGAGTGAAAGGACTGAACACACAAGCAGGGGAAATGGGAAGTCAAGGAGGGAGTAGGAAGCTGAGCTAGTCCTTTGCGTAACTGTGACAACTTAAAGGTGATGGTGGGGGTTCATGGGCACGTGGAAATGATGTGCACGATCTCTGTAAGGGAGCTAAGAATGATGTAACTGTAAAACTGTTTTGGACTGTCAAGTGAACCTCAGTGGTCATAAGAGAGTTTGTTAGAAGTACAGTTATATTTATTTTATACACATACACACACACAAATATTTTTGCAAAAAAAAAAGCTTCTACTACATTCAAGTAGGTGCTGATGTTCTGCTCAACAGTATGTTAACTGAGCACCTGTGCTAAAACTTGCAGCAGCTTCAAAAAAAGGTAACATGCATCAATTCTAGATAAAATAAATGCATGGCTACTATATGCAAATTGCTACAGCCATGTTTAATTTAAAAGTTGTTTTCAATTTTGCTCCTTACTTCCATATGCTCAGGGAGAATGGGGTCTGTCAGTAGGGGGGGAAAACCTTGAGGGGGAAGCAGAGAGCAAATGACTACCTGAGGCCTGCCTCTACCCCCACCCAATTTATTTTTTTCTCCTGTAGCAGTGGGAGGGGCACAAATTCTAGGCAGACTTCCAATAATTAGATTCTATACCTGAAAATTATAAAAAAAAATATACATTTTCCATATATAGAATCTAATTATTGGAGGTCATCTTACAATCAGGGTTGTCTTCTATTTGAGTGAATACAAAACAAATACAAGTATTAAAACATAATACTTACTGTGAAAAGGAACAGGCAAGGGCATTGGAAAACAGGAAAAAGGGAAAGAGGGGTTGACCGAAGAAAAGACAGCAGCACAGCAGGAAGAAAGAACACCACGGGAGTGGCGTTTCCAGAGCAGCTGCTTCATGAGAATAGAGCGGCCCCGGGGAGTGAGGGGCAAGGTGCATGAGGGGATGCAGGAGAGCGAGCCGCTCTCAGGACAGCGGGTGAGAGCCAAGGAATCACCAAGAGGTGACCCTGAGTGGGGAAAAGAGCTCAGTCAAGCTCTACTGAGCCATGGGACTGTGGCTGAAGAGACACCATGGGGAGGCGTGGCACAAGCAGTGGGAGAGCTCCACAGAAGGCAGGCATGCCGCGGGAGAAGCAACTACCACCCACATGTTCCAGCTGCAGCGGGGTGGGGCCAGCATTTACTCTGAATGCTATTTGTGTTCTTTGAACTCAAGGCAGATCCACAGGGAGAGGGTACCAGAGTGGCAGCGACTCCACCCAAAAGCCTTAAAGGGTCAGAACTGCCTAGAACCACAGGCTGTGGCCAGAGCCCGCCCATGGGCAAGACGACCTGTCAAGGAAGCCACAGGTCAAAGACTGAGAGGAGAATTAAACCCCAGGAATAAAAGTCCCAGACGCTTTAGAGTTGAACTTTTAAATGCATGCTAGTGGAGGGTGAGCTACCCTGAGGGAGTGGGGCAAGTCAGGCCTACCTGCGACTGTACACAAGACTTACCTGATGTTGGGAGGAAGCTAGGTGGTCCATTTTCTTCCGGGTTGTTGAGACTTAAAAAGAGCAAACCTAGAATAAACAAAAAAAGAAAGAAAGAAAGTTATCTCACTCAAGAAAGGCTAGGATTTCTATCGGCAGCGTAACATCTGGGTGGTGCTAGGACGGAGTATAGGGGAGGTTGGAGTCCCAGAAGAAATCCCTGCACCAGTTGCCTTTAGCCAACTGCGGTAGAGAACAAGCAACACCTCCCAACTAATAACATCAACAAAAAATCAAGACATGGCAGGTGAGAGTCAGACCTCACTACAGCAAATGATAATGGGATGAAAGAATCGGGCCAAAAAGACTCCAGGCTGCCGAGTACTTACGGTCAGCAAGGGATAACCCTCCCACACTTACCTATGCCTACTATTCTTTCATATAGCTGATTTACTGAAAAAATATATTAACAGGAGCAGAAAGTCAATTATGACTAAGCTCATGCAAAGAATAACAGAAATCTATTCCTGCAACCATTTACCTAAAAAAGAGAGAGATAGGGAAAAAGTGAGTAAAATAATATCAGTACAAATTGAACAGAGCAATAGAAGGGAAAGAAAATAATAGAAAACAGCCATGGAGGGAGAAAAAGAAGAAAAAACTATGAATATTTTTCTTTTGTCATGCTTCCCTTCTAAATCTTGTCCAGAATGTCAGTGTTCCGAGGGGGTAAAAGCAAGTACAGGGACTCAGAAGGGGGCAAAAAGAAAGAAAAAAAGCCAGCAAAGTTCTTTATCAAGGTAAAACGTTTAAAACAAGAAAGTAAAATAAAAATCTCTTGGGTCTGAAGCCTGACCTTCCCAAGGGAATTCTCTCCCATCTTCCCAGGAGTTAATTGACAGCCCTTCCTTTGAGTGTCTGCATCAGAGGAGCATTAAGTAAAACTGAAAGTTCAGTGAGAATCAAGGGTGCAGTCCTGAAATCTGCCAGATGGCAAAGCATAAGGCTCCTGTCTTCCAGGAATCCCCTTCACTTCTCTTTTCTTCTCTGCTTATGAGGTGCCTTCCCAGACTACAACACTATAGTTAGCTATATAGTTTTGCTGAATATAAAAATCTTTAAAAATAAGAACTAAGAACCTGCTTCTACTCCCACCAACTTCAGTAATACAGGATCAGGCCTTTAAACGTTCATCTACACACCAAGTTCAAAAGTCAATCTTGCATATTTCTTTTATGAAGAAACCAGTAAGCTTGCTTTAATTGAATAAGAACCAGTGAGCCCACCAGCATCACTGCTGTCAGCCTTTTGATTACTAAACACGCAGCAGTAGATTTAGCCTTTGATACATGCTTTGCTAGGTTTTAGATTTGGAATTAAGTTCCTGCATTGTATATAGCATAATATTAAATCATACACAGTATACTATAAGCAATCCTCTGCTGGCCCAATCTACTAAAATGATTTATGCACAGAAAATTTAACTGTGCAGTAGGGAGACTGCTGCACATTTGCACCTTCACAAAGAACTCTTGTCATGCAAGTCACTGGTATAAATGCCATTTGGGCAGGTTTTAGACTGATGTGAGATTTAGAGTTTTAAAATAAACCCACCTGCTTTCAACATGAAAGGACAAACAACATGTTATATGGAATGTATACAGTTTCTTATGCACAAACATATAAGTACATTTTATGGCACTCACAAAAATCCCACCAGCATTAAATAAGAGACCTGCCATAATGCAACCTGTTGTTGTTCCTCAGAGTGATTAAAATATGACTTTTATAGAGACTTTTATAGAGAATCAGTTTCTCCACCTTCCAGCCAGCAACTCCTCTCTTCCTCCTCATATTCATGACTTTTAATATATTCAGAGATTCCTAGACAATAGGGCTGGAAGGGACTACAAAATCATCAGGTTAAGCCTTGTTTTAAGAAATTATCTGAAGCTCAATATTTATTCAGCGATATGTTGCATATACACTTGTTTACAGACAGGGAAGATTAAATTTAAAAAACTAAAAAAATTTCCTAAAAAAAATTTAGATTTAAATTAAAATATTTTAAGAAATGTAGAGCAGTCTATGATGTATGGATACCTAGGAGGACCTTCCTAAACATATCGTCAAGGTCCCAGCTTCTCAAATACCCATTGTTCCTTAGTTGTTCATATCTAACATGAATATTGCATCAAATTAGAATGAAAGACTAATTTATGTGTTGCGTCTCTTTCGTATTAACTCTGCTTAGTTGCCTATTTTGACATACCAAACTGCCTAGGACAAAACTATGCTTCTGTTGGGCTGGAAAATGGAAACATTAAGTGTTGCCATTAACAGTTATTAAACAATGACATTTCTCAAAAGGGCCCATCATTGTAGGTGTGTTTTCTATCCCAAAAATGCCAGAGAGCTCAGCATCCTTGGTTTCTGATCTGTATGTGCTTCATTCAGAAGAAAAACAACCAAAATATTGAAAAAAACCAACCAACCTGTGTGTGCTTCCATGTACAAAGCATCCCACTGACCATTTAAAAGCACAAAAGTTAGTCATGTGACTGTTTATACCTATAACAGTTATTTTATAAGCATTGCTTCGAATAAACCAATACCAGAAACAGGAGACGGTTTCTGATTCCATGATCGCCATCAGACATTATTCTGAGGAAGAAACTATTTTTAGTAAAAGCAGATTCCACCACATGAACTGCTTGTGAATGACGGGTGGGAGCTTCAGTGGAGGCAGTCTCTCTCTAGGATATACCTTTATGCCATGCTTGCAATGTTTGGTAGCTTTAAAATTAGAAGCTGTGAAGAGTTTTCCATATTACTGGTTTAAGCGCATATAGGTTTAACTACCTTATTTTAGGGGTTCCACCTATTTCCAACAAAAGAAATATTTCGCTGAAGCTGCACTAAAGTAGAATTACAAACCCACAATTTAAAGTCTGTGAAATAACAAAAATCGCATGAGATAGATTCCAGTATAGCTATAAAAAGGGGTCTGCACAATGTGCTGCCAAGCTCCACTTTCTCACCCCCTCCAATCCTGTACCCTTTTGCCCTCAGCAGCCACCTTCTCCCCTGTTGAAATCAAGAATGCAGAGTGGATATTGAAATTAACTAGTACAGTAAGTGAACTGCAGAATTAGTGCCAGTCTAGCAAATTAAACAAGGGAATAACCTAAATTTTTTTTTTCCATTTTTCCTTCTTTATTTCCAACAAATTAGAAGGCTCCAGTAGATTTTATCAAATACTGAGCTCCCCACTCTCTTTCTCAAACTGTATAAATGCCTTGAACTCCCAAAAGAACATCACCATTCCTTAGCCCCATGTAGTTCTCTTTCATTTACCCACTTCCACAGCACCATTTTTCAAAGATTTATTACAGCCAAAGGGAACAAAGTGGAAATCCTGAAAGGATCGCTGCAGATTTTTCCAGAATTTTTACTCTGCCCCCTCCACCAACTGTCCACAAGACCTCCACTCCCCTGCTGAGGATATCCTTTATGGATGACTCCTAAGGCACTTAAAGATTAAAACAAAGGACAAGCCTCACAAGTCTTCCACAGGCGTGCCAGCCACAATAGTTTAGTCGCACCATCTGAACACAAAAGGGAAGCCTAACCTTACCTTTGAAGTTGCAAGCTTTAGACAATTCCAGAAAATAGAAGACAGGCATGATAATACATTATTTATTTTGTTAAACTACACACATGCAGAAACATTGTAAGATGGCTAGGCATGCTAAACACAGGAATAGGTACCACTTCATAGTTTAAAATGTTTTTAGTAAAAAAATTAATAAATAAAACAGCATTAGGCTACACTGAAATAAAGTTAACAAATATCTAATTAGGACACCCTTAAAAATATTGAGGTTATGAAATAAGAAAAATGCCTGTTTAATGCATAAGCTATTCAAAATTGGGCCCCAAGTGTTGTGAGAGGCTAACTACAATAGATAGCCTGCAGGCTTCTTTACAACTGTTCAGGCACTGAATGCAAAAAAGAACTACAGTGCTTCTGTGGTGGCATCAATTCCAATTCAAGTATAAGAATAGGGCAGAGGACAATATTCTTCACTTGCATCACAAAAGGAAAAGACTAACAATCTCATAAAATTTGTGCCCGGTACCGCAAATGGATGCTAAAAATAAAAGTTTAATGTATTTTAAAAAAACAAAACAGTTTTTGCAAATGGCAGATTTCCAATTCATATATACAATTGTCTTATGGCAATTTTTTCCCCTTAAAAAAAAAAACCCATTTGCTTTTCTTTCAAATGAGCCATAATTTCTAACAATTCCCTTGGCACATTTTAACCTAAATAAATCTGTGCAGGTATGCTTTTGTAATCACTTATTTTGCAGTGTACTAAACTATGACTATCTATTATGGATTTGAATTTTGTACATAGAAACGAGATTAATTGGGTATATAAATAAAAGGCTGACTTCAGTGATAAATTTCTTCTCACGTGAATTAAAAACCTTACACATTGTGGCTGGTTCGTGTCCTCTAGGGCTCTGGAACAGGACTTTATTTTCTTTGTGTAGAATTCTGCCTATAGTGCCATCTACTAGTACCTGCTGCAACTGTTGTCAGACAGCCTGGTTGATTGTGCTATGCCTGCTATGTTTATGTATGTGAAAGAACAGATTTCAAAAAGTGACACAGTTACCATGTCCTAACGTGTTCCTAAATGTCCCTCTCATCTCAAAAATAAGAACACATCCCAGGCCAGGAAAGTGGCATGTTGAGTCCCGTGGATGCAGACCTCACTGAACTAGCTGGCCAAGGCCAGCAAGTCATGAAGCATCTTTTATGAAGCAAAACTAAATGCTCAATAGAAACAGTAAACAATTTTCTAAATTGTCACAGGAGTTACTTAACAGCTTATTTTCTGTTTATCTGTATGAGAGTACAAATGACTTTATGAGAAGAAAGTAAAAAAGCTCACTGATGGCATGAGAGGCTTGGAAGAGGCCCAAGGCACAAAGAGCATCTCAACTTCAAATCTACGCCTGTAAAATGCTCCATTTGCCATGCATCTGAGAAAAACATGCAGGCTGAAGACTAGAGACACCTGACTGCAAAGTGCACCATGGTATGATTTTCTTGAGTTTATTATTGAGATTAAGGGGGCAGTAAGGGAGTTGGAAGCTGGAAAAGAGCATCATGATCATCATCTATCCTGACCTCTTGAACAAAACAGGCCTCCTTTTCCTATTCCCATTTCTAGTGCATCAACTTTTCAGTAAACTAGGATACATCTTTTAAAATTACTTTTTAAAAGGTTGTAAAAACCAAGCAACTGATCACATCCTTAGGACAGCAGTTGCAATGGTTAATTAGCCTATGTTCATTACTGCAAAATTTGGCAAGACTACTCTGCTCAGGATACATATTAAAGTCACTAGAGGAAAACTGTCTAATCTTCCGACTCCAATTCACATTCTGAAATTAATTTAGACTAAAAAGAAAAAGGACACTCCTTTTCATAAAACAGGAAGTGATAAGCTGTACAATGGATGAACGAGAACCTCTCTCTCTATAAATTCTTATACATTCATTACACCTCATCCTAGTCTTTGATTGTTTCAAGTATGTATGTACCTGTTTCTGTGTCAGAAGGGCATCAGCACTGTAACTCAACATAAATTCTCACGTTTGAAAGAGTATCTTGTCTGGTTCATGTATTAGGTGCCCTCGCTCAGTGTGACATGAGTAACCAATAACATGTACAGCGTAACAAGTGAAGAGGAACACCATGTGACACACTGTACTCTACCCAATTCAACATACAATGCCTAAATTAAAGATGATACAGGATGTCCTACATCTGAAATTAAACAAAAATAGGTTTAAAAATATGAATTTCCACCCAAGAATTTTTAAATAACAGTTGTGCAGTCACAGTCTCAGGCAAGTACAATAAGTATCTAACAAATCTCTTATTGTTAACTTACCAATGTTCAATCAATTTAGATTAGGTGAAGCAAGGAAGAACATGTTAAGAAATTGTAACACTTTCATCCCAAAGTACTTTTGGAACTTCAGTTGTTGAAAAACTACCAAGTAGCACATGCAAGAACAAAATTAAGGTGCAAGAAAGAGGCAATGCTCCCTCTCTTGTTTAAAGCAGTGGAGAATCTATCAGTATTAACATAGTATGGATCTTTATCCAAAACACAGCACCTCTAGCAAAAGTGCCTTCTAGCATCATTTTTAGGCTTCATATTGAGTATCATCTTAGATGTTCCCTACAAGACTCTAGCTTCCACATGTAATGTTGATTAAGTGAAATCTTTCTATTATCTCAGATGCTTTAGTTCACGTCACAGTACAACTAAATTAAATTCAACAAAAATATTAGAATTATAAGACTAAACTCTCTTCTTTTTTATGCAAATGCTCTTAATTTGAAATGAAACAATTACAACAGTTTCAGGACTCCTATGCATGAAGACAGTTTGCTATGTGCAAATTAACTGAAGTTCTGATAGAGAAGATGCAATTATTTTCTAAAAAAATCTAGTCAATGTGGTTTTAGGTACCTTTTCAAAGTACTGATTCATCCCCTTCCCTGAAATAACATTTTTAATAAAATGTTTTTCTGACAAGATGCAACTGGACATCATCATATCACTTACACCGAAAGCTCAAATAAATTTTTAAAAAAGATACTTGTTTAATTTTTTAATAGAAACATAACTGGTAGAGCTTGTGCCCTGAGCAGGAGACTCATACCTGATAGAGTTTATATCCTGGGGTGCCAGAATGGAAGCAGGAGGGCTTGGGGCTCTGGCAACATGGAGCCAAGTGAAGGTAGGGCACTGCTGAGATGAGGAGGTGTTGCCTCCAAAAACCAGGTTAACCCCCTCCCCCCGCCCTAGAAACCACCAGTTTTATTTAGCAAGCAAGAATCCACATCCCTTAATTCAGTGGGCCAGGAAAGGGTTAATCTGGTTCTTGGCAGCAAGGCCAGTCCAACCATTAGGTGAACTAGGCAGTTACTTAGTGCACCAACATTTGGGGGATGCCAAAATTATATGCAGAACAAAATAACAGGAACCTCATCCTAAATAGCAGCCCTGAATGGCTATGGTTCCACCTTGGTTTAAGACCTTTGGTTCGGTAAGGGAAGAAAGACCTCTGAAAAGACCTCAGAGAAAAGATCATTAGAATTGCAACTCCTACCCTTTCAGCTCTCAAGTGGACTTCTGACAAGAGCATACTGCTGGCAACGTTATCTTAATTTTCCTCTTTATTGGAAGTAGTGGGGGCACTGAGGTACACAGTTCACCTAGGGCACCAATAACCCTTGGACCGGCCCTGCTTGGCAGCATAACCTAACACCTTCTATTAGAGCAACAGGGTCTCCCAGGGAGATGGTGGGGAGGGCTGATGTGGGGTGTGGAAGCATCTATGCCTATCCCATGAAGTGCATCTTAATGTGTCCACAGGGCCTTTTACAGTCTCGGTTTTTTACAAGTGGACAGCTTGATTCTAGCATCTTACATCTGGAACTGGGCTACAGGCAACCACTCTTGCCTGCCATAACTTGATCTGCTGTGTAATTTGGAAGGAGATCTTATTCCCCATGGGTACTGTCCTTAGCCAGCCCTGGCGCTGTCTTCTGGGGCTCCTCCTACCCTACACCCCACCTTACACCAACCTTGGAGATCTCAAAAAGATGTTATGGGCACAGAAGCTATGCTTTCAGATCATGCCTTCTAAGGTAAGTAACGTATATAAAGCAACACAAATACAGAACTCAAATAGCACTCCAGGACTTAGTCCCATTTTACAGTCCTCTAGCCTGGAGTTGGACCATCATGGTCCTTGCCTTGCGGAGAACCCCTTTGTTGTCTAGAGTACACTTCAGTACTTACAGTTCTCCTCTATCTTCTTTTCTAGGGTCAGCATTCCCAGTCAAGTCCCAATCTTCTGTCTCCGACAGCCAGGACCAAGCCAGGGGTAAGTCACTTGGCTCCTCCAAGCCACCTAAGTGGGTTTACTGGTAGCGGGCTGCCTTCCACCATTCACCCCTCCCAGGGCTTCCAGACCTCACTTCCGGCCCTCTGCTCCCTCCAGGCTGGGCTCTTTTTAATTGTGGCATGGGGTCCTGGCCCTTTAACTGCCAGCGGCATGCATTTATAAAGCACAAACATGCCAGAGCTGGTGTTTCCCTGACACTTGTCTCCTTCCCCAGAGCTGCTTTTCACCGCTGCTCCACCGCCTCACACTGACTCAGCAGGTAAGATTCTTCATTGTTGTCTTCCACCCCATCACAAGGGGACTTGAGACACCATCATAAGGCCAATGCCTCAAGCCCTCCAACCCCCATTTTGGTGTCCCCTTTACTGAGCTCCTAGGGCTCATGTCCCAGTTACCTACTCTTAATTATGCTACTCTCTCTCTCTCAGTTACCTGCAAACACAGGTCTAGAATAGGTAAATTAAATGTTTAAATACTTTAATTAAATAGTACGTTGCAATGTTATATAGTGTTTTAACTGACTACTTATTTCACAACAAAGCCCTTTCTGACTTACAGAAATCTTCACTGTAACTTTGTAGATGAGATGACATTTTCAAACTGAATTACCAGAATAATGTGAAGTAAATCCAACTGCTGTAAAAATTGGCAATATTTTTCTGCTGACAGGTTGGAATGACTCAGGTTGAGTCTGAGGTGGGTGGCACTGGGGTCTCTCCCCCCCCCCCCACCACCACTACAACTCAATGTGGGCGAAGCCTCTTAATGCTGAAACCCCCAGCTGTGGAACAATGCAGCAAAGCCATGCCACAAAATGGTGCAGATAAAGCCCTGCCTCCCCACCCACCTACCCACCATCACCACCACAGCTGTGGGCCAGATCCAATGGCTCTGTGGGCTGCATATGCCCACCAGTAGCAGGATCGTGGGGTCCCACCTGGCAGGGGCTCTATGGAGCCAAGCCAGATCCCCTTTCTCCCTGCTGGTGCAGCTCAGCCCAGCTCCACAGACCCCTGCCAGCCCACGCCCCATGCTCCTGCTGCTCCGCTCTGAGCCCTGTCAGCACTGGCCCCAGGACACCAGTGTGGGTCCTGAACTCCCACATGCCCACTTGTTTCCATTCTCCCCTGCTTTCCCCACTTTCTTGCCCACTTACTGGCTACTCTAACAACACGTGGGTCCTTGCTGCACGGCCAGACCATGGGACTCAGCAGGAGCTGGCCTGGCCCCGAGAACTAGGGTGATTGCTATGGCCCTCCCCTGCCTCCCTGCCCCCCCCCCCCACTCTTACCAGAATTTCCCACTCCCACACTTCCCATGCAGGGAAGCATGAACAGCCCCATGATCCCAGGCCAGAAGTCCCTGCTAGGCAGGGGCTTCTAGCTGAGGGGGTGGAGCTGGGGGGGTCCTTGCTGTTCAGGGTCCTGCCATGGCTTCCCCTGGGTCCGACTGCCCCTGGCTCCTATCATCTTTGACAGGCAGCCTGGGGCAGATAAATATTAATTTTCTAAATTTTTTAGGGGCCTTGTGGGCCATATTTTGCCTACCCCTGCACTAGGGGAACAGCCCAAGCCCCGGAAAACAAAGTCAGAGACAGGCTGAAATTAGGCACAATTCAACAGCTGAACAGTGTATGGGCTTCTTCCCATGGTTCTGATACCCAAGAATGGATTGATTAGATTCAGTGAAAATTATGAAACTCTTAAAGCAAAGAGATCAGGATAGATGAGATTCTAAACACATTCTTAGGTACATGTTAACTTACAACCATGTACCTCATTCAGGGTTACTGGCAAGTACCGCAATAAGCTTTTTGAGATCCAAGATCTAACGGGGGATCCAGCTATATGGTAGGTCAGTTACCAACATAAATGGAGGAGTTTGCCCTGGAGTATATTGACAACATTTGTATTGCTTAATTAGGAAACAAAATGAGCAGCAGTTCACAAAAATCCAGAATCCAAAAGCTGTAAGAGGCAGAGTGGAGGTTGGTCCACTCTCAGAACCAAGAAATAGGTCCAATCCTTCAGTGAAATGGAAGAGAATTACAGGAACTATTTTCAAGTGCCAACATGCTTCCCATCACTGAATTGTATAAAAAGGGATAAAATACACATCAACTGTTCTGAAAGAAGTGCTTTCTGTGTACTGAAAGAGGTCCTATACAAAGATGTAGGTCTTGTGAGATTAAACTAATCATTTATGGCCTCCATAGAGGAATATAAGAACTGCCATTCACTGGATCAAACCACAGTTCCATCTTGCTCAGTATCCTGTGTCTCACAGTGGTACAGAGTGGATGCCTGAAGGGAAAGTGAACTAAGTATAACCAGATTTTCTTTTTGTGTTTCCTCTCTCACTTGCAGCCTCCAGCATTTAAGGTCTAGGAAATTCTAATTCAGAGGCTGTATCCCTAACTCCTGTGCTCAATAGCTACTGATGCTCCTTTCCCCCAATAATTTGTCCAGTCCCTTTGTGAATCTGGCTAAACTGTCAGCTTCCACAACATCTGGTGGCAACAAGTTCCACAATTTAATTACAGTGTGAGAAAAGAACTTCCCCTTTTGTTAGTTTTAAACTTACTATGTACTAATTTCATTTTGTGACCCCTAGTTCTGGTATTGTAAAAGAGAGTAAATAATAAATTCCTGTTTACTTTCTTTTTGCCATTTCTTTTTGCCATTTCAAAGCCTAGGCTTGTTAGTCCCTCCCCATATGGAAGCTCCTCCATACCGCTAATCATTCTTGTTGCCCTTCTCTGTACCTTGTCTAGTTTTTCTATATCCTTTTTGAAGTGCACAGATCAGAATTGGGCAGTCTTCAAGGTGTGGACATATCATGGATTTGTAAGGGGGCATGATGACAGTGTTTTGTTAACAGTTCTCTTCTTAATAACCCCTAACATTTTGCTTGCCTTTTTGAGAGCTGCTGAGCACCAAGCCAATGTTTTTAGTGAACTATCCACAATGACTCCCAGATTTGTTTCCTGTGTAGTAACAACTAATGTCCAGCCCATCATAGTGTAGATAGAGTTTGAGTTATTTTTGTCCTGGTACATTACTTCAGTGTTTCCCAACCTTTTTCATCCCATAGCACACTTACACAGCACACTGCACACATGTTCACAGCACACTGACCAGATGTGGAGGTTTGGCGGGGGGAGCGCACAGGGTGGCAGCTGGACGTGGAGCAAGAAGGGAGGGGATGGCGGCACAGGGCCCCGGTTGCAGCACTGGCTGGGGCCACGCCCTGGCTGGAGCCACCCCCCCAAGATTCCGTGGTACACCCGTTAATGTCCAATGGCACACCAGTGTGCCATGGCACACAGATTAGAAAATCCTCCATTACTTTACAGTTATCTACATTGAACTGCACCTGCCATTTAGTTGCCCATTTACTCAATCATGCCAAATCCCTGTCATTCCTCACCGTCTCCCTTGCTCTTTACCACTTTGAATAATTTTGTGTCGTCTTCAGATCTGGCCACCTCGCCACTTAGTCACTTTTCCAGATCATTTATGAACATCTTAAACAGCATGCGTCCCAACGCAGGTCTCTGGAGGACCTCACTGTTTGCTTCTTTCCATCCTGAAAACTGACCATTTATACTCATACTCACTCTTTGCTTTCCATCTTTAAAACAATTTCTAATCCGCAAGTAGACTTTCCTGGTAATCCAATGGCTAACTAATTTATTTAAGAGTCTCCATTGGGGGGACTTTGTTAAAGGCTTTTTGGAAGTCCAAATATACTATGTCTACTGGATCACCATGATCCACTTGCTTATTGACATCCTCAAACAACTCTAACAGGTTGGTGAGGCACAATTTCTCTTTGACAAAGCCATGTGGATTCCTCCCCAACAAGTCATATTTATCCATGTAACAAATAATTTTCCAACCCACCCCCTTCCTCCCCACCCAGCACAGGTTAGGCAAACCCTACAAACCCTAGCCCAGAGCTCCATTCCCTCCCTTCTCCTACTCCCATCATGCCGAGAGAACAGGAGTTTGAGGGTGCAGGGAGCGGGGAGCTAGGGTCGAAAAGCTGCAGACAAACATCTCCTGCTGGATTGGCTCCAAAGTGGAGCTCCCTCCCACTGCCCCCATCTGTTGGGATTTCTGTGAAGCACCATGAGTTACAACAGGGAACTGCACATCTGTCAATGTGAAATTGGGAACCCTGCAGTCCTCTGGTACCAAGGCTGTTTTTAGTGATAGGTTGCATTACTATAGTTAGGAGCTTGGCAATTTCCAATCTGACCTTCTTCAGGAGAGTAGAGTGAATGCCATCAGGTCCTGTTAATTTGCTACTGTTTAGTTTATCAATTTCTATGACCACATCTACTAAAACCTCAATTTGGGTCAACTCCACTGACTTGTCCCAAGACAGAAGTGGATCTGGTAAGGAAATCCTCCTATCACCTTCCACTTTGAAGACAGATGCAAAAAAACATTTAGTTTCTCGGCAATGGCCCTGTCATCCGTAAGTGCCTCTTTTATATCCTGATCATCCAAAGGCTCAGCTGACACTCTGACAAGTCTTTGGCTTCTAACGTACTTAAAATAATGTTTTGTTATTACCTTCTGCATCTCTAGCAAGTTTCTCCTCAAATTTTTTCTTAGCTTGTCTTTTTACAGTTTTACATTTGATTTGCCTAAATTAATCTTCTTTTTTTATTTTCCTTATTAGGATTTGACTTCCACGTTTTTAAAGAATTTTTTTTTTCTGCTTATTGCCTCTGCAGCTCTGCCATTAAACATGCTGGGGGGTTTTGGTCCACCTCCCCCCCCCGCTTTTTTTTTTTGCTTTGCAATATGTATTTGCTCTTTGCTTCCAATATAGTGTTTTTAAGCAGTTTCCATGTTTCTTGTACATTCTTCACCTCCTTAGGGGCCCTTCAGTTCCATCTAACTAGCTTGCTCATTTTGTTCTAGTCTCCCTGTTTAAAGTTTAAGGCTACTGTGGTAGATTTTCTTCCTGTCTTCCGTCCTCCATGTGTCTCAAAGAGAATTGCATTGTGGTCACTGTTGCAGAGTGGCTCAGTAACAGTTACCTTTGCACCAAATCCTGTGCACTACTTAGGACTATGTCAAGAATAGCTTTTCCTCTTGTAGATTCCAGGACTAACTGCTCCAGGAAATAGTCTTTTATAATTTCAAGAAATTTGATCTCTGTATCCTGGCCTGATGTTAGATTTCATAGATTTCATAGACATCAGGGCTGGAAGGGACCTCGAGAGATCAACGAGTCCAGCCCCCTGCCCAAAGGGCAGGAAGTCAGCTGGGGTCATAGGATCCCAGCAAGATAAGCATCCAATTTACTCTTGACGGTGTTCAATGTGGGTGCTTGAACCACCTCCGCTGGCAGACTGTTCCAGACCTTGGGGGCTTGGACAGTAAAGAAATTCTTCCTTATGCCCAGCCTGAAACGGTCTTGCAGGAGTTTGTGACCATTCGACCTAGTCATCCCTTGGGGCGCTCTGGTGAACAAACGTTCCTCCAGATCCTGGTGGTCACCCCGATAAACTTATAGGTGGCCATCAGATCACCCCTGAGCCTGCGTTTTTCCAGGCTAAAGAGTCCCATGTCTCTCAGCCTATCATCGTAAGATCTGTTTTCCTGACCTCTGATCATGCGCGTGGCTCTCCTCTAGACTCTCTCAAGCTTCTCCACATCCTTTTTGAATTGTGGAGCCCAAAACTGGACGCAGTACTCCAGCTGCGGCCTCACCAAGGCCGAGTACAAGGGGAGAATGATGTCCCGGGATTTGCTCGAGAAGCATCTATGGATGCAAGCCAGCATTTTGGTCGCTTTATTAGCCACAGCATCGCATTGGAGGCTGATGTTCATCTTGTGGTCAATGATGACCCCCCCAAGTCTCTTTCTTCTGTAGTGCTATCCAACGTAGCACTGCCGAGCCTATAAGGATGCTGCAGGTTTTTCCTCCCAAGGTGGAGAACCTTGCATTTTTCAGTGTTAAACACCATCAGGTTCTCGTCTGCCCATTTGCTGAGCTTGTCCAGGTCAGCCTGGATCACCTGCTTATCTTCTGGCGTGGATGCTTTGCCCCAAAGTTTGGTGTCATCGGCAAACTTGGCCAGTCCACTCCTGACTCCAATGTCCACATCATTAATGAAGATGTTGAACAGTATGGGTCCTAGGACAGAGCCTTGAGGGACCCCACTGGTCACAGGGCACCACGATGAGTGACTGCCATCAATTACAACCCTCTGGGTCCAACCACAGAGCCAATTTCCCAGCCAGCGGATCATGGTGGAGCCAAGGCCACAACTGGCCAGTTTGGCCAAGAGGTGATCATGGGATACCAGATCAAAAGCTTTTTTGAAGTCAAGATATATGACATCAATCTCTTCTCCCTCATCCAGGTGATAGGTCACCTGGTCATAGAAGGAAACGAGTTTGGTCAAACAAGACCTACCCGCAACAAACCCATGCTGGCTGTCCCTTAGAATGTTAGCCTGGGCCAGTCCCTCAAGGATGGCCTCCTTAATAAACTTTTCTAAGATCTTCCCCAGGATAGAAGTCAGGCTAATGGGCCTGTAGTTAGCTAGATCCACTCTCCTCCCTTTCTTGAAGATCGGCACCACATTGGCCTTCTTCCAGTCTTCGGGCACTACACCAGAGTGCCAGGAGTTTTCAAAGATCCGTGCCAGGGGCTGGGCTATGATGCTCGCCAGCTCCTTGAGTACCCTGGGGTGCAGATTGTCAGGGCCGACTGACTTGAAGGTATCCAGCTTCTCAAGATGTTCCTTCACGAGGTCAGCATTTATGGAGGGTAGGGGATCCCCAACACCAGGATCTCCCTGTCCCATAGCAGGCACGGGCATCCCATAGGACTGATGAAAGACTGACGCAAAGTACCTATTTAATAGGTTGGCTTTTTCCTGGACATCAGTTGTCAGTTGCCCCATCTGGTTTCACAGGGGTCCAACGTTGCCCTGGCTTTTCCTCCGGCTCCCCACATATCTGAAAAAGGACTTTTTGTTGTCCTTGATGCTTGAAGCTAGTTGGAGTTCAGTTGCAGCCTTGGCTTTCCTTGTTTGCTCCCTGCAGGACCGGACCAGTGCAGAATAATCCTCCTTGGAGGTGAATCCTGTCCTGCATCCTTTGTAGGCTTTCCTTTTTAGCCGCAGGAGGTCCGCTAGGTCCCTGGAGAGCCAGGAGGGCTGCTGTGCCCTCTTGCTGCCTTTCCTCCGTGTTGACTCAATCTATTTGTGAACACCTGAAGTAACCCCACCAGTGTTGTGTTTTCTGCTGCCACAGCCTCTCTCATCTCTCTTAGCATTTCTAGCTCACTGATGCCACCCTGGTCTGGCGGGACCAATAGCATATCTTCAGATGTACTTTGTTTCTACTGAAGCCTGGAATTTCTGTCCACAGAGATTCTATAATACCTCTCTTACCAGTTGAAAATCTACCCTATTTAATTCTATGCCATCTTTGATGTAGAGTGCCACTCCCCACCATGGCCTATTCTGTCATTCCTGATGCCTCGGACCAAGGCTAGGTGCTGTTCTGATGTAAGTTATTAGTAAGGTAAAAAGATATCCAAGCATACATTTAATCAAAGCCATTGTTCACAGGGAAAAGAACTATGCAACTGTTAAAAAGAAATGCTTTGCAAGTGTCTGGGTTCTTCAGAACCTGCAAACATTTTTTTGAGTGGCACTTCATTATGTACACTGACCACTCACTCTGACTTGGTATGAATGCTAAATGAAAGGTTCAAAATGCCAAGATGTTATGGTATGATGTTAAGACTAACACAGATGTAGTTAACAATTAAGGAATTTAAATACAGCAGTAATGTTCTGTTCTAAAAGGAGGTGCCTGAACTACCCTACATCACGGGGACTTATAATGTTCCATTTGTTGATGGAGAAGGGAGGACAGAGAAAGAAGGTAGAGAAATTCCATGTTATTTTTATGAGAAGCACATATGACTCAGTTTAGCAATGCACTTTTGTATTGTAATCTACTGGGACTAAAGGGTCAACTTCTTAGTGGAACAGAAGGATAAAAGTTAAGAGGTAGTCAAGTGGGCATGTCCGGATTAGAATCCTGGGTGTTTTATTTTACAAGGGAAGGTAATCTTGCCAGTTTAAACATCTAAGGACCTTAAAAATCCTGTATTCAATTGATTAATAAAAGCTGTCTCATTTTGAAAAGGCTGTCCTGTGTCACTGAAAACATCTGCATAGCTCCCAAAGGAGAGAAGTCTTAACTTCTGGTGGGCTTCCTTTGGGAACCAAAGCTAGAAACAAGTAGGCTGAAGCTTCTGGAGTACTGGAGCTCTTGTAAAAAGTGGAATCCTTAGACCCATAACTAAAAAGAGTAACACCCCGAAAGACTAAAGGTTAGAGGCAAGACCATCCTGTGAACATGTAACATCAAACATGCATCATCATTTGGCATATTTTTTCAATTCATCATGCAGTGCTAAATATTGATCTTTGATATATAGGGCACATTCTTAAGTACCTTATAATAATACAGTAACTGCTGTGAGAATACATGAATTTTTGAATTAGTGTTGCTCATCTGTATTTCAAATCAAAATTAGGCACAGTAATTTACTTGTGAAAAATACATTGCCTTCCTCTCCTGGCAACATGTTTTCCTTCATCAAATCATTTTATTCCTTTCCTTCAACTTGCAATAATATAAGTGTGAAAAGAGCAGTATGAAACAAATCAGCGCTGGAATTTAGGAGTTTTTTATTCATTATTATTTAAAATAAATTCTAACTTCAACTCTTATTTGGCTAAGAAAAAGTGTTACATCTCAATGTTTTAATAATCCTGCTTCCCACATAATAGCAGCTGAAGTTGCCATATTTTTGACAATTCCAGAAGAACCCAGCTGTGGACAGATGCCAGAATTTACTATACATACGTAGAACATTACATTTATTACCCATTCATCAACACAGGGAAGTTCCATACATTTGGAAATAGAAAGCACTGTTGAAAAGGCAACTGAAATAAGTTTAATATGGATCAACATAACTGATTAACATGCTTACCCATTGCCAAGTATTTTCTAAAGTAAAAGCCAGAAAAATAGACACATCAAAAGAAGGAAAACAAAACAACCTTCTCCTGTTCCTCAAGATCCAATGAATCAATTCAAAGCAAAGTAAAATAAATATATTTATTTAAAAGGCTGTCTTACAGTAAGGCACTCTGTGAAAATTAGTGGTTTTCAAATCATATTTAAGGTCTTACTTGGAAAGGAAAAACTCTTTCAAAGAATAATAGATTTTTTTATTCTCTCTTCAATGGTCAGATTTCCATAATATGAACTGCTTGATAGTCACTTTCCCTTTAAATTATTTTTTAACCATACAGGCAGTCACATCTGATTTCTGATTTTCCTTACCTTACTTTTCCTTTCAATTACTTCAGTTCTTAATACGAACAATAAGACTGCTCATTGCATGTCCTCTGTGGGACTCCTGGAACTTAGATACTCTATAGACAGGTGAATAGATAAGGATTCAAAGTCTTTGTTCCACTGTCCAGACAGAATATGTTTAATCTTTTTTCTACCTTTTCTATGCCATTTAAACTTTAACCTAGTAGTAACTTTTACTGCCTTGATTCACAATTCAAAGGTTTAAAGATGAAAAGTCCTTGCCTTGCAACGTAGCTTGAAAACTTCATTCTTAGTTGGTATTTCTTTTGAACTTCTTCTTGCAGTTTTTGTCTTCATTTTTCCAGGGTTCCAACTCTGCAGTAGATGACTTTGCAAACCTAGCAGCAGGGCTACTCAGAGGGAAGAAAAATGGAGCAAAAGTCCCTAGATCCTGCTCACCTTAATGGAAAATATTTAAATTTCTGACTGAGGCTACATCATTTCTAATTTAGAGGGTTAGTCAGTACTTTTTTTTTGCCTAACCACTGCAAGGCTTTTACATACCAATTGTGCACATACATCTCAACATATCAAGGTACCAATGTGGGACAAAGACTCAATACAAAGTAACAGTGAAACAATATTCTATATAGCACAAATAGCTTTTCCCATAAACTCATTTCATGATTCATAATTTTGAAATAATTTAAAATACCAAGTATGACGTAACAGCAGAGTAACAATGGAGGAGGATATATGAATTGAGACCTCCCTTATAACAATAAAGGCTTGCACTTGCACACAGAACTGATAAAGTATGCAGGTCCTGGAAACTTTAAATATCTTCCAAGAGTTCAAATAGCAATTGTGGAACTCACACCCTTTGACCTACCTGTGTATAGACCATAAACAACAGAGTGGATGTCTGGTCCTCTGGCAAGGTATGGAAACTGAGTATTTTTGTTCTTCTGGCATGGACACACATAATATTTAAACCACTCCTAAAGCCTTTAAAGCACTCCAAAAAGTGAAAAACAGATATACACAGCCAATGAAATGCTTCAAATTGGGTCATTTTGCCTCAAAAAGGACACCCAAAAAAGACAAAAATGAATTTTAAAAGCTTCAACATGAGGCACGTCATGTAACACTTACACCCAGAACATCTCTTTATTTACTAACAATGTAAGTAGTTCTGCCAGATACACCCACACTTCAATATTAAAATCAACAACCTAACTAGGGATAGGCACTGAGGAAAGTATGGCTAGAGCAGTGCTTCTCAAGCTGTGGGTTACAACCCAAAGGTGAGTTGCAAGAATATATGAAAGGGTCGCAAATAAACTTTAAAAATGGACTGCCACACACACCCAATCCTGCCCCACACACCAACCCACCAACACCACACATGGGGGAAGTGGGGGCTGGCAGGGTGGAGAGCAGTGAGTCGGGAGTGAGGAGCACCGGTATGGCCAGGGGCCTGCTTTCAAATTAAACTATTTATTGGGTTGCGACTGGCTATCGATGTTTACAAATGGGTCCTAGTTAAAAAAAGGTTGAGAACTACTGGGCTAGAGGGTCTCATGTAAAGAACTTACTTGTCCTTCAAAAAAACCGTTCCCAACCCTCCTGCTCTTGTTGGGACTACACAAGGGGGTGAAAGTGCTACTGTTATCTTAGGCAATACACTGTTATGGAGTGAGAGGTCTCTCTTCTCACTCCCAAGCCTGTCTCCCTTTACTTCTACATTTGTTAAGGTGTGGAACTGTTGCAGACAAAGTACAATACACTGCCCATACTCTTGCCCCAGATGAACCCTCTTTTAAAGCTCTCTGTTGAAAAAACTCTTTTTGTAGCTTCCTTAAGACTTCTTCCCCAGACTGCCAGTGAGCTTTGAAAAGCAGCATTCCCTCCCCAGCTACCAAGAAATCAGAAAGGCCAGGAGACTGCTCAGTGTACCATCCTCCCACCCCCCAACCCAGTATCACTCCCTAGTCAAATTACCATGTACAATACCCAGGCTAGCTGAGGTGCAGTTCATATTCCTGGGCAAGGGGCTGAAACAAGTGACCATATAAAAATCACAACAGACTTATGCAGCCAGAGCCAAGGGGTTGCATACTCTTTAGAAGGCAGATCAACCTCCAGAGCTGGTGATCCCAAGTAGTCCATGTTTTCAAGGGACTTGCATAGAGAACCTGGATCACATTGATCAAGGCAGGACTAACACAAATAGCCCTTGCTTCTTTTCATATTAAATAAGGATTTTATTTGATACAAAATAATTTGAAAGATGCCTCTGCCCACTCTGGTAACCTGGTTAAGTCTTTCTTAAGTTTTCCCATCACAGAACTGTGTCACAGTCCATGTTTTTCATATTTCCTTAGCACAGAAGCATGAAATATGTTAAAAATAAGCCAGATCTATACATTTTATTCCACCTCTATTAAAATGACTCCTTTGTCCACTGGGTACTTTGAAAACAAGAATTCAAAGTCCATAATAATGATATCTCAAGAAAATACATATTGCTTTTAGATCCTATCGCTTTTTCACATAATTCAAATTGCTTTAGTGTTAACCAAGCGCTCTTCTTTGTCAAAGTTATCGTCATCAATTCAAATGAATGCCCTCCTCAACAAGGCGAAAGTCATCAGGAAGACGGGATTATAGCACATAGACTGTTGGGTAGCAATATGATGGAGTTACTTTACAAACGCAAATCCTGAAGCTATAAAAAGCATTTAAAGTAATTATGTAAAGTATATGTCCTCACACTGCCATTTAAACACCATTTAACTCACCATTTAAATTTACTAACAGATGTAAGTGCTTATAAAATACAGAGCTGATGTCCAACCAGGCCTTCTCCTTTCTTTTTAAGAAATTTCAGAAGGTTGTACTGGTTGTATAAATTAAAACTGGAGTGCTTTATCACCTTTATATTTAGAATTACAGCCAGACAATTACAATTATAAAGGACATAAGAATACTATACTTATCAACTTTTCTAATTAAAAATACTAATCAGAAAAGGTCTTCCTTACCCTAATGACAAAGAACATTGAAAAGCCACTATGGACACCCAGGGGAAGTTATATGGCTGTGTTTTTGGAGGGCAAGTCAAAGATGCTATCCAAATGAGCTCAAAAATCAGTTCTCAAAATGTTCAAAGCTCTTTAAAATGTCTCTTTAAACATAATTTTGTGGAATTTTTCCTGTACTTAGCAATTCTTCTTCAGCTTCGTTGCCATGCCTTCCTGCATTCCAACTACAGCAACACGTACTGGATCTGTCTAATCTAGGATGCAACCCTGAAGTCACCAACCAAAAGTAGTCCCATTTTCCTTACCATGTGTTTATATGGGTACAGTGCAGGTGAGTTAAAAAGATGACCCTAGAAGAAGATGACAGGAAGAGTCAGGGGACACTCAAAAGTTAGGAAAAAAAAGTGGGGGGAGAGGGGGAGAGAGAGTGAGAGAGAGAGGGGGTTACTAGGAGAAGCAGGTTGTCTGATATTGGAAACACTGTCAGTCTTGCCATAGAAAAAGCCCCAGTGGAAGATCGTGAAATTCTTCTCATGTTCTCTCAACTCTCTATTTTTCTTTTTTTTTTTCTTTTTTCTTTCTTTGTTTTTGGGGGTGGGGAGAGTGCAAAAGTGAAGAGTGTCAAAATTCAAGTCAGGACACAAGGGCTGATAGGAAAGAGTGCAATTCAAGAGCTTTCTGGCAACCATTTTTCTTAAGAGGAACTTTAGGTTCTCAGGTCCAAGATACATAACTTGTACATCCATACTATTATTTCTCATTCAAGCAGCAGCACAATAGAGAAAAGAATATATTTAGTCTAATCACTATTCAAGAATCCCTTCCGACCAGAGTTTCCCCAGTCTGGAAGTTTCATGTCAAGGAAGTACATACTTGTAGTACATACAAAAATATAAAGCAGGTAGATTCAATTTAACGTTGTTCTGTTCAGAGTTTAGTAGTTTTATGCCCTGGAAAGTTTCTACAGCAGTTGACAGCTCTTTGGAATCACATCTTCTAAAGTTAGCACTGTCATATCCTGGAGGAAAACCTCAATTCCCAGGAAGCCCCAATACTCAGGAAGTTAATGAGAATTTTGCACTATCCCAGGGTACCAACTGCCTTTTACTACACTTGTAGAGTGGTCCCTAGGATAAGAAACTGTCCAATTCTCTTAAGGAGTAAAACATCTTCACCATAAATCAGGCTAGAAAGATTAAAAGGGGAGTAGTATGCTGCTTTGATGTTTGGCAGTCCTCTAATGTCCAACTGGTGGCCCCGTGGGATTAACCCACAGCCCCTGGGTTCCCAGTTCAGGCATCACACTCCTACCGCTACCGCCAAAGTCTCTGGAATCCCTCTCCCTCCTCCAGTTCCTGCCTCCTGCCCCCAGTCCTGGGGGCAAGAGGGCACAGCATGGTCTGTGAGGCCAAGGGAGACAGCAGCTGGGGGACTCAGGAGGGGACCTAGGGATCCCAAGAGGCACAGGAGCATCAGCACAATGAAGCTGGACAGGTTACAGAGGTGGTCAGATGAGAATAGGATGGGTTTCAATACGGACAAGTGCAAGGTATTGCACCTGGGGAGGAAAAACCAGCAGCATACCTACAGGCTGGGGAACTCCCTTCTCATCAGTACAGAGGCATAAAAGGCTCTTGGAATCATTATTGATTCCAAAATGAATATGGGCTGCCAATGGGAGAACGCAGTCAGGAAGGCCAACCACACCTTGCCATTCATCCACAGATGCATCACCAGCAGGTCCAAGGAGGTGACCCTCCCCCATCTATACAAAGCTTGTCAGGCTGCAGTTGGAGTACTGTGTCTAGTTCTGGGCGCTGCACTTTAGGAGGGATGTGGATAGTATAGAGAGGGTCCAGAGGAGGGCCACTTGCATGATCAGAGGCAGCAGGGCAGGCCCTATGAGGAGAGACTACGGGACCTGAACCTGTTCAGCCTCCACAAGAGAAGGCTAAGAGGGGATCTGGTGGCCACCTACAAACTCAAGGGGGACCAGCAGGCAATGGGAGAGTCCCTGTTCCCCTGAACACTACCCAGAGTTACAAGGAATAATGGCCATAAGCTGACAGAGTAGATTCAGGCTAGACATCAGGAGGTGCTACTTCACAGTCAGGGTAGCTAGGAGCCTTCCTAGGGAGGTGGTGCTCACTCCTACCCTGGGGATCTTCAAAAGGAGGCTAGACAATCACCTAGCCAGGGTCCTTTGACCCCAGCATCCTTTCCTGCCCATGGCAGGGGGTCGGACTTGATGATCTGCTTAGGTCCCTTCCGACCCTACCAACTATGAAACAACTATGAAACTATGAAGCAGGGGCACCCCACACCACATGGTAAGCTGCCCTCAAGCACTCAAAAATTAATTGCACTTGGCTGGGTGCACTTCTAACGAGGCCAAAGAGAATCCAAAGTGTATATGCTTGTTAAGCAACCAAGTAAATGCTTTCTGTTTGTGTGAGTAGAAATTCTGCTTATATGTGGGTCAATGGCTTATTTTAAATGTTGTTTTTTCCTATATTTTAGGGCTGAGTTCAAAAGTCAAAGGAAAGATTTCCACTGACTTCAATGTTCTTTGGAACAGGCTTTTAAAGAACTAAAAATTTTCCCTTTGAGGCTATTCCCTAAAACTCCACCAAAAGAAGAAATGTTTCATGGGGATCATGGAAAAGGAATCACTGGGACTTATACGCAAACCATTACTTTCAATCTTTCAGAACATTCAACAACATTAGAAAGCTTCCCTTGGAGCACTGATAAAACAAGCATCTTCCAGGGCCATGGTGAAAACCCCCACAACAATAAAATCCAAATGGATTATGTAAATATACACAGGCATCATCTTCCATTTTGTTCTAAACCCAAAAAATTCAAAGCTTTTTTGGTTTTGTTTTTAATCTAACACATGAACAGTTTTATTTCCCCTATTCCTGTTACAATAGCAGCCATTGTTCTATCTTTCCACTTCTGTTTCCCTCAGGGGATACGAGCATGTCACTGAACATACCCTTAAGGTCCTGTTTTTAAGATTTAAGATTTCCCTACTCTTCCAAGAGATGTGCTTTAACATTGGAAAGAATCCCAAACCCTTTCCTTGGTAAAATGATTTTTGAATACAGTACTCCAGCTTGGTCTACTGAATAGAGGGGAATAATCACTTCCCTTGACCTACTGTCAACACACCTACCAATGCAGCCCAGTATGCCATTAGCCTTCTTGGCAACTAGGGCACACTGCTGGCTCATATTCAGCTTTGTAACCACCAGGTCCTTTTCTGCAGAGCTGCTGCCTAGCCAGCCAGCCCCCAGCCTGGCCTGGTGCATGGGATTGTTCCATCTTAAGTGCAGGACTTTGCACTTGTCCTTGTTGAACCTCACAAGATTCCTTTTGGGCCACTCCTCCGACTTGTTTAGGTCTCTCTGAATCTTAACCCTACCCTCCAGCATATCTGCTACTCCCCGCAGCTTGGTATCATCTGCAAACTTGCTGAGGGTGCACTCTGTGCCATCTTTCATGTCATTGATGGAGACGTTGAACAAAACCAGCCCCAGGACCAATCCCTGGGGAACTCTACTTGATACTGGCTGACAACTAGACATCAAATCATTGATTACTGTGGCAGGGCAACCTCCAGGGGTGCTGTGACCTCCCCCAGTGCCCTACCTACCCGTGCCAACTCGGGTCTTGAATGCACCCTCTGTCTCGCCCGCCACGTCTTGTTGGTAAATATTTAATGGGAGGCTGCCTTCCTGCCCTCCTTGGCACGGTGCCAGCCTTGTTGTACCGGGGCTCTAGCCAATTGCCCGCCTGCACCCTCACAGGTGCTCCCTCGCTTCTCTCGTGGCCTTGTTGCCATACTGGGGCCTTGCTCCAATATGTGCACCCCCGCGCCTCTTGCGCTCTCCGCCCGCACTGGGGCCTTGCTCGCGCCTCTCGCACTCTCCGCCCGCACCGGGGCCTTGCTCGCGCCTCTCGCACTTCCCCTGCCCGCACTGGGGCCTGAACTCACACTCCTCGCCCACACTCAGGCCTGTACTCACGCTCCTCATGCTCGGGGCTCAGGCGGCCTTGGCCTTACCTGGCCCCAGACCCCTTCTAGGGTCCTATGCCCACTGGGCTTCTCCCAATTGGGACTGAGGAGGCCTTAGCCTTACCTGGCCCCCAGACCCGCCTCTTCTGGCCTATGCCCCACTGGGGCTTCTGCCTACGCACAACACTGAGCTCTTCCCAAAGCTGCCCGCACTGGGCCAGGGTCGGGACACCCCAAAACACAGCGCCCCTGCAGCGCCAGGAACCACCCTTCTACTGGGGAGCTCCCCTTGAGGCCTCCTCCACCCCCACAGCCTCGCCCAGTCCTCCAGTTCTTAATTACAACTATCAACCCAAACAGAAACTCAAAGCCCCTCAGCTACAACGTAAATCTTAAGCCAACCTAGCTAACCTTCTCTCATCCCTGTCAGGGTCCTCGCCACCCTGTATCTGCACACTAACACACAACACTGCCCTGCTTGCTCTAGCACAGCTCTTGCTCCTTAGGCTGCCAGAGGGGAATTGAACTCTGGCCTCAGCATCCTGTTTATAAAGGCCAGGCCCTGCCCCCTTCCGGCCAGCTGACACAATCAGTTGCTTTAGCAACTCACACCCGTGCTGCCCTACTGAGTGGCAGCTAAGCCCATGTTACCATTATCAGTAGCAGGCACCTTAGTGCCCTGCTACAATTACTACCCTCTGAGCCCAATGCTCCAGCCAGTTTTCTATCCACCTTACAGTCCATTCATCCAGCTTATTCTTCCTTAGCTTGCCTGCAAGAATGTTGTGGGAGACTATATCAAAAGCCTTGCTAAAATCAAGGTACACCACATCCACCAGTCTCCCGCATCCACAGAACCAGTCACGTCATCACAGAAGGTAATCAGGTTGGTCAGGCATGACTTGCCCTTGGTGAATCCACGCTGACTGCTCCTAAAATCACCCCTTTCTCCTCCACATGCTTACAAATGGATTCCTTGAGGATCTGTTCCATGATTTTTCATGGGATTGAGATGAGCCTAACTGGTCTGTAGTTCCCTGGATCCTTCTTTTTCCCTTTCTTAAATATGGGCATTATGTTTGCCCTTTTCCAATCATCTGGGACCTCTCCTGATCACCAAGAGTTTTCAAAGATGATTGCCAATGGCTCTGCAATTGCAGCAGCCAACTCCCTCAGCACCCTTGGGTGTATGCTATCTGGCCTCATGGACTTGTACCCATCCAGCTTTTCTAAGAAGCCCCTAACCTGTTCTTTCATCATTGGGGGCTGCTCACCTCCTCTTCAAACTGTGCTACCCAGTGCAGTAGTCTGGGAGCTGCCCTTGCTTGTGAAGATGAAGGCAAAAAAGGCACCAAGTCTTTCAGCCTTTTCTGCAACCTCTGTCACAAGGTTGCCTCCCCCTTTCAGTAAGGGACCCACACTTTCCCTGATCCTCCTCTGCTACTGACATACTTGTAGAAACCCTTCTTGTTACCCTTCACATCCCTTGCTAGCTGCAACTCCAATTGTGTTTTGGCCTTCCTGACTCCATCCCTGCATGCCCGAGCAATGCTCTTATATTCTTCCCTAGTTATTTCTGCAAGTTTCCACTTCCTATAAGCTGTTTTTTTGTGATTTAGTTTACTGAAGAGTTCCCTGCTAAGTCTAGCTGGTCTTTTGCCATACTTGCTAGTATTTCTGCACACCGGGATGGTTTGTTCCTGCACTCTCAGTAAGTCTTCCTTAAAGTACAGCCAGATCTCCTAGACTCCTCTCCCCCTCGGCCCTCCAAAGGGATCCTGCCCATGAGTTCCCTGAGCAAGCTGAAGTCTGTTTTTCTGAAGTCCAGGGTCCTTACTCTGCTGCTCTCCATCTTTCCTTTTCTGAGAATCCTGAAATCAGTCATCTTGTGGTCACTGCCGCCCAAGTTTAGTATACACACAGAAGCTTCAACTAGTGGAAAATACAGCTACATTTCTAATTTGTGATACTAAACACAGTGTACTTACACCCATGCTTCAGAGACTGTACTGGCCACTGATTTCTTTTTAAGTTCAATTCAAAAAGTGTTATCTTGGATCTACAAAGCTCTTTTAATTCGGGTATTCAGTGACTCTGACATCCCTTCTCTCTGGGCACTACTGCAGCACTTCAGATCAGTTGGGCATTAGTCTTTTTCTGAGCTATAAGTCATTCTCAGTAGTGCCCTTCACTCTGGGATTTGCTTCCAGGATTAGTTAGTGAGAGGTTGTATCTGCCAACTTTCAAGATGTATTGAAAGGGATTAACCAATCTGTTTTATATGTGGCTTTAACATGTTAGAGAATTTTAGTGGGGGCAGAGAGGTTACTTTCACATCTATACAAATCTGTTTACTGCATGTGTTCTTAAACTTAAAAAAGAAAAGAAGAATAGTCCAGGAACTAAGTGAATGTTGCTGTACAGAAACCAAAAAAAGAGAATATAAATCATGGTCACCAGTTCCACTATACATACTACTTAATCATCTACTGTTTGAACAGATGCTAGATACAGCAAGTTTCCAAGACATTGTGACCTGATCATTGACTGGTCAAACTTCACCCATATAGAATCTAAGATGGCAGGCAAAGGGTATTTAACATTGTAGTACATTTCTATTAGAAGAGCCATAGCTTTTCAGTAAAAAAGCACAACTTCATCAATTTTGGCTTAATCACAACCAGTACCTAAAATGGGGGGAAACTGCTCACAGAATGCTAAAGCTGCTTGCAGAATAAAAGAAAAATTAAAATCAATACTTATACTCCTACAGATACTTTAACTGGTCATGATCAAAGTTCTTGAAAAATTTTAGAAGTTAAGCTTCATAACTGTCTTTTTCCCCTATTCCCTCCAACAATATCAGTATGCCACCTGATGCAGCGATCATTTATTTTACCCTCAGCTGAGGTTCACTCACCTCTGGAATAGATTACTGCAGGTGTTTAATGACATGTACAGTAGCACAACACAAAGATTTAGGGCAAGAAGAAAAAAAAAGTGTTATATCCAATTAAAATTTCATTGGGGATTGAAATAGGTAGCACATAATTATCCCAGCTGTAACTTGACCAGGATTCTTACAAGAAGTATTATTATGATCTTTAATGACCATGCACACAACTTCCTTTATCTCCCACCCAGAAACACACAGAAGAGCAACTTCTTCCCAAATGTTCCTTAAGCATCCTCCTCAACTACTGACATGACCCAAGACAGCTTACTTTTCAAGACCTGATAGGATCACGAGAAGAGGGGGTTGGCAAAAATATGACAAAAATGTCTTTTCTAAATAGCTGGGAAGAAAGTGTTTCAGATTTGTTTCCCAAACAGGTTGGACATTTGTATTTAGAGAGCTGAAGTCTAAATTCTGGCTCCCTGTTCCTCATAAAACCAAGCCCTCAGATCTTGCAAATGCAAAAATATTTTTCATAAACTCCTTTACAATAATTAGCAAAAACTAACCTTATAAACTATCTAATTACGAAGAAACAAGTAAAGCTTAAAAAAAAAGATGGAGACGGTGAGGGTTGAACAGGATGACCAAAAACTGATAAATGACTGATAAATGGTGGCAAGAAGAAAGCTAATCCTAGAAGAATAAAAAATCTAAAACTTTTAGAAACTTGAAAACATAAAATAATCAAAGATGAGAGAAAGTTGAAAGTATAAGTAAAAAAAAAAACCACAATATAAAAGCTTGGGTTAGGAGGCCCAAAAAAGAAAAAGATCAAAAAACCAGGACAAACCTCAAATATGACACTCAGGATAAAGAAAAGATATATTAGAGTTTATATAAGAGATACTACATGATCTTCTAAAGAAATGTGTTGCAACTTTAAGGAAGATTTTTCCTTCCTAAAGATGGAAGCCTTTTATGTGATACTCCATTATTAAGGGTCATCAAGAGAATTACAGTAAAAGCTAGTCTTTCCATTACCTGAAAAAGAAATACTACACTAGATTAACTTTAAAAACTATTAAACTTTAAGTCATCTCACAAAATCATGCAGAGAAAGAGAGAGAGATTCAAAATGGTACTTGAAATCATCTATAACTGAGAATATTTTTTTTTAATTGGGTTGTGGGGGAGGGGAAGAGGTTGCTTACATTTTGAACTAGCAAGGTAAGTTAAAGACCTGAACAAGTCTGTTTTAGAATCAAAGAATCATAGGTAATTAAAGTTAGAAAGGACCTCAAGAGGTCATCTAGTCCAACCTACTGCTCAAAGCAAGACCATCCCCAACTATATCATCCCAGCCAAGGTTTTATCTATCTGGGCCTTAAAAACCTCTAAGGAGGGAAATTCTACAACCTCTCTATATAGTCTGTTCCAGTGCTTTATTGTCCTCCTCATAAGAAAGTTTTTCCTAATATCTAACCTAAAAACTTCTCTTGCTGCAACTTGAGACCATTTCTTTTTGATCTGTTATTTGCCGCCACTGAGAACAGTCTAGCTCAGGGGTGGGCAAAATACAGCCCTCAGGCCAGATCCAGCCCACCAACTGATTAGATCCGACCCACGGGCAGGCACCAACCAAGTGAATGGATCCAGCCCATGAGCAGGCACCCCACCAAATGAATGGATCCAGCCGATGAGTGAGCGCCCACCAAGTGAATGGATCCAGCCCATGAGCAGGCACCCCACCAAATGAATGGATCCAGCCGATGAGTGAGCGCCCACCAAGTGAATGGATCCAGCCTGCAAGCAGGCAACAGCTCCAGCAGCTGCATGACACCAGGCAGCTGGAGCTACTTCCAGCATGCCAGGTGCTGTCTCTCTTTGGGCTGGGGATGCCACCAATGCAGAAGTAGAAACATGAACTTGCCCACAGCTGTAGTATGCTCCCCACTTCTCCCCGCCAAGACCAGACTCGGCAGCTGCTGCCAACATGCACAGCTGCCCAAACATGGGCAGCAGCTTCTGGGTCAGGTCTTCGAAGTGAAGATATTGAACAAAACAGGCCTCAGGACCAACACCTCGACCACGTCACTTGATTCCAGCTGCCACTGAACATCGAGCCCAACAATCCAGCCAATTTTCTATCCACCTTATAGTCCAACCTGTACTTCAACCTGTAATTCATCCAACCCAGGGGTGGGCAAAATATGGCCAATGGGCGAGGACATTCTATCCAGCCCGCAGGGCCCCTAAAAAATGTAGCTCAGCTTTTCCCTGGGCTCCTTCCCTGCGTGAAGAAAAGCGGCCCCTCGCCCACCCCATAACCAGCACTCCCTGCTGCAGGCGCAGGCAGGCCCAGGCCAGCTGCAAGCAGCTGCAGCATGGGGCACCGGGCATGGGTGGGCAAGGGGCTGCTTCCCCTGCCCCTCCCTGCACTCAGCACCACCTGGCAGCGGGGACAGGTTACAAGCTGGTGCTGAGTGCAGGTAAGAGCAACCCAGGGAAGAGCAACCCAAGATGAACATGGGCCGGCAGTGTGGGGAGGCAGTCAGGAAGGCCAGCCATACCTTGTCATGCATCCACAGATGCATCTCAAGCAGGTCCAAAGAGGTGATCCTCCCCCTCTATGTGGCACTGGTCAGGCCGCAGCTGGAGTACTGCATCCAGTTCTGCATGCCGCACTTCAAGAGGGATGTGGCCAGTATCGAGAGGGTCCAGAGGAGGGCCACCCACATGATCAGGGGTCAGCAGGGCAGACCCTATGAGGACAGACTACAGGACCTGAACCTATTCAGCCTCCACAAGAGATGGCTGAGAGGAGATCTAGTGGCCTGTTACAAACTAGTCAGGGGGGATCAGCAGGCACTGGGGAAGTCCCTGTTCCCCCAAGCACTGCCAGGAGTGACAAGGAATAATGGTCATAAGCTGGCAGAGGGCAGGTTTAGGCTAGATATCAGGAGGCGCTACTTCATGGTCAGGGCGGCTAGGATCTGGAACCAACTTCCAAGAAAAGTGGTGCTGGCTCCTACTCTGGGGGTTTTTAAGAGTTGGATGAACATCTTGCTGGGGTCGTTTGACCCCAGTATTATTTCCTGCCATGGCAGGGAGTCAGACTAGATGATCTACTCAGGTCCCTTCCAACCCTAGAAACTATGAAACTATGAAACCCCTTGCTCGCCATGTGGCTGGTGCCTCACGCTGCAGCCACTTGCACACCACGTGGGGCTGCCTGTGCCTGCTCGGGACAGCCCCACAGGGGCTGCAAGCAGCTGCAGCAGGAAGCGCCAGCCATGGGGTGGGTGAGGGGCCACTCTTCCCCATGCTCAACACCAGCTTCTACCCTGTTGGCAAGCAGGAGGTTGGGGATGTGCACTGCCCCCCACCTGTACTGCAGGGCTTGGGGGCGCTGGGTGTGAATGGGCAGGGAACCAGTGGGAACACAGGGCCCATACTGGTGCCCCGAGGCCAGCACCAGTGGGGCCCAGAGCAGGGCAGCAGGGGTATAGGGTCCCAGCCAGCAGGGGCTCTATGGAGCCAGGCCAGCTCCTCCCTCTCCCTGATAGTGCAGCCCAGCCCAGCTCCACAGATCCCTGCCAGCCTGTGCTCTGCTCTGGAGCCCACTGGTGCTGGCCGTGGAATATTGGTCCCGAGGTGGTGACCAGGAGGTGCGGCACCTGTCAAGGGGCAGGGCACCTGTCAAGGGGCAAGGCTGCCCATGTGGCCCTCCACAGCCTGCCAAAACTGGGTAAGCGACCCTCCACCCAAAATAATTGCCCGCCCCGATCCAACCTGTACTTCCTTAGCTTGCTTGCAAGAATGTTGTGGGAGACCATAACAAAAGCCTTGCTAAAGTCAAGGTTTATCAAATCCACTGCTCTCCCCACATCTGCAGAGCTGGTCATCTTATCACAGATGGCAACCAGGTTGATAAGGCATGACTTGCCCCTGGTGAACCCATGTTGACTGTTCCTAATCACCTTCTTCTCCAAGTGCTTAGAAACAGATTCCTTGAGGATCTGCTCCATGATTTTTCCAGGGACTAAGATGAGGCTGACCTGGCTGTAGTTTCCCGGATCCTCCCTTTCTTAAAGACAGACTCTATATTTGCTCTTTTCCAATCATCTAGATCCTCTTTCAATCACCATGAATTCTCACAAATAACTTCAGAGATAGCGCTGTGCAATCACACTGGCCAACTCCCTCAGCAACCTCGGGTACATCTCTTCCAGTTCCATGGACGTGCATACATCCAGCTTTTCTAAATAGTTCCTAACCCAGGGGTGGGCAAAATATGGCCTGTGGGCTGGATCTGTCCCACGAGGACATTCTATCCAGCCCACAGGGCCCCTAAAAAATTTAGAAAATGCATATTTATCTGCTCCTGGCTGCCTGTCAAAAATGACAGGAGCCAGGGGCAGCAGGATCCAGGACAAGCCAGCAGGGCTCACCCACCAAAGCCAGGCCGGCCTCACCCCATCCCCAAACCCCTCCCACTGGAAGTCTCTGCCTGTTGCAGCTTTCACTGCTTCCCTGCATGCCCACTGGCCACTTCAGCACCGCATGGCTCCTGGCAGCATCCTGACCACAGGAGCGCAGAGACCGCGCAAGTATCCCAGGGCCAGGAGTGGGAGGCTGCGTGTGTGCGCGCATGCACGCGCGTGTGAGACAGAGAACGAGAGCGTGCCCCTGCAATAAGGGATAAGGGAGGGGGAGAACAATGAGGGAGAGAAAGACTCTGTGTCTGCATGTGTGCAGTGAGTGTGAGTGTTCATTGGGCAAGTCCCACATGCACACCCCACCATACACATGAACCCACACCCATACACTGCCATACATGCAGACCCCAACACCCACACCTTTTCACACACCGCAGCCACCCTCCCCCCACCATCCCCCACAAACCTCATACCCACCCACACCCCACCTATCTACACACACACCCACATGATCCCTCATCCCACACTCACACCCACACCCTCCCCTACACCCCACAAACCCACACACCCACAGCCCCTCACAAACCTATACCCACCGCCCATTCCTCCCACCAACCCCCAACAATATACAAGAGTAAGACTTCATTTTAAGCTATTGTGCAATCACCTCTATGTACACTACACAAACACATGTAAATCAGGACAAAAACATTTTTTGAAATCAAATTAATGAATGTTGCAGATATTTTAGAATATAATTTGCTATTTTTCTTGTTCTGAGTTGGCAAAAAACCCTTTCTGAAAGGTGCATTTCTGGGGGCAAGGGAAGGGACTTCTGGTGGCAAAGTTCAGGCGCTAGGGGACAGGACTACCGGTCACAAGACAGCAACAAAGGGGCAGGGCTACCAATGCAGCCTTCAACAGCTTGCTAAAACTCGGTAAGCAGCCCTTCACCTGAAAATATTGCCCACCCCTGCCCTATTCTTTCACCACTGCAGCTGCTCATCTCCTCCCCACGCTGTGCTGCCAAGTATAGTAGTCTGAGAGCTGAGCTTGCCTGTGAAACCTGAGATGAAAAAGGCATTGAGTACTTCAGCCTTTTCCACATCATCTGGCACTAGGCTGTCTCTCCCATTCAGTCTCTCACACTTTCCCTGACCTTCCTCTTGTTGCTGACATATTTGTAGAAACCCTTCTTGTTACCCTTCACAACCCTTTCTAGCTGCAATTCCAATTGTGCTTTGGCTTTCCTGATTTCATCCCTGCATGCCCAAGCAATGCTCTTATACTCCTCCCTAGTCATCTGTCCAAGTTTTCACTTCTTGTAAGCTTCTTTTTTGTATTTTAGCTGGTCTTCTGCCATACTTGCTAGTCTTCCTGCACATCAAGATGATTTGTCCCTGTACTCTCAGTAAGGTTTCTTTAAAGTACAGCCAGTACTTTAAAAAGATTCCTCTTCCCCTTAGACTGGTCTCCCAGGGGATCCTGCCCATGAGTTTCCTGATTGACTTGAAGTCTCCTTTTCTGAAGTCCAGGGTTTTTACTCTGCTGCTCTCTATCCTTCCTTTCCTCAGGATCATGAACTCAATCACCTTGTGGTCACTGCTGCTCAAGTTGCCATCCACTACTATATTTCCCACCAATTCTTCCCTGTACATGAGCAGCAGGTCAAAAAGAACTCAACCCCTAGTTGGCCTCTTCAATATTGGCATCAGGAAGCTGTCCCCAACACTCTCCAAAAACTTCCTGGATTGTGTGTGCATTGCTGTATTCTCCTCCCAGCCAATGTCACAGTGACTGAAGTCCCCCATGAGAAACAGAGCCTGTGATCTGGAAATTTCTGCTAACTGAAGAAAGTCTAATTTTAAATATTCTTCTGGCCCATTTGCACTGGTGCCTAAGAAATTTTTTTTTTTTGGTTTTTGCTGACATAATCACAGAGAGCAGACAGAAGACATAAGTAGTGAAACAAATGTGATTTACATGCCCAAATTCTAAGATGAGAGAGAGAAGTCAAGAGAGATGAACACAGGACTTAAGACGCCTGCAACTTATGCATAGACTGATTTGCACTAGCTGCCAATTTCTTCAAGGCAACTTTCTTCTAGGACAGCTAAGAAACAGCAAGGCATTGGGAAGCCCCAACCAGACCCTCTTGTACTAGCCATATCCCCTGTCATCAACAGAAAAAGATACTCTAAGAGCAGCTGTCTTTCCATGATTATATTGAGATCTCCTTTGGCAGCCACTTTCACTCCTTTAGGGTCCCTTTAGGTGGGAAGCCACATCACAGTATCAAAATGATCCTTAAAATTCTATTTGTCCAAATATATGTGCAGATAATCCAGGCTCATGGAAGCAATTCAGGAGGAGGAAGTGGTATCAGATGACAAGAAGCCTATGCTACTAGGAACTATTACTACAATAAAAGAATCAACAACTTGGTACACTAATATGGTATGCTCCTTAGAAGAAGATGCATTTTGGTCCTGTGGGACCTTTGGGAAGAAATAGTTTTAAAGATCCACAAAGGACAAATGCAGGGCAAGAGCACAACAATATATAATGGTGGTCCGGGCTAAGAAAATTACATTTTTAATAGAACGTTACAAGGAACACAGCAGATAAAATAGCCATTATTTTCTACAAAGATACCAGACAGACCTTGGCAGCAGGGAGCAATGGATTTATTGTTTTGAAAAGCACACTCATATTATTGTAGTTATTTTTCCAGATATACGAGGGTGGGCAATTATTTCGGGTGGAGGGCCACTTACCCAGTTTTGGCAGGCTGTGGAGGGCTGCATCAGTAGCCCCACCCCTTGACCAGTGCCCCGCTCCCTGGTCACCATCTTGGGACCAATGTCCCAATGTCTTGGGACCAATGTCCCAGGGCCAGCACTGGTGGGGTCCCCCTGCAGGCTGGCAGGGGTCTTTGGAGCCAGACTGGGCTGCACCAGCAGGGAGAGGGGGGAGCTGGCCCAGCTCCATAGAGCCCCTGCTGGCTGGGGGACCTATACCCCTGCTGCCCTGCTCTGGGCCCCGCCAGTGCTGGCCCCGGGGCACCAGTGCAGGCCCTGTACTCCTGCTGGCTCCCCACCCACTAACACCCAGTGCCCCCCAGCCCCGTAGTACAGGCAGCCCCACGCAGGTTGCAGGTGGCTGCAGCACAGGGCACCAGTCACACAGCCGCTCTTCTCTGCACTCAGCACCAGCTTGTCAGCCTGGCAGCGGGGGCAGGTTACAAGGTGGTACTGAGCACGGGGCAAGGGGTGGGGAGAACAGACCCAGTGCCCTGTGCTGCAGCCGCTCGCAGCCAGCCTGGGGCTGCCTGTGCCTGCTCCAGACAGCCCTGCACAGGCTGTGAGCACCTGCAGCAGGGAGTGCCAGCCATGAGGTGGGTAAGGGGATGCTTTTCTCTGCACAGGGAAGGAGCCCAGGGAAAATCTGAGTGCGGGGGGAAAAATGGCCCGTCCCCCACCCCATGGCTGGTGCACCCTGCTGCAGCTGCTTGCAGCCTGCAGGGCTATCCAGAGAAGGTGCAGGCAGCCCCATGGGGGCTGCGAGCAGTTGCAGCACGGGACTTCGGCCATGCCCCCCTATACTCCTTCCCTGCCCAAGGTCTCCCGCACCCTTCTCCCCCCTACTTACCTGCAGCCACGTGCTCCCAGCAGGGGCTTCCGGCTGGCGGGGTGGGGCCAGGCAGGCCCCACTGTTGTTGGAGCCCGCTGGGCTTCACCTGGGTCCTACTGCCCTTGGTTCCTGTCTTTTTTGACAGGAACCAAGCGCAGAGAAAGATTAATTTTCTGTATTTTTAGGGGCCCTGGAAAGAATGGCCTTGCAAGCTGGATCCAGCCTGTGGGCCATGTTTTGCCCACCCCTGAGATATACTCATTTGGCTTTGCTTACACAGACCTCATGAGCAGAGACAATCCAAAAAATGAAGTCTATATTTGTAAGGCATGGCATTCCTGAGATCCTCATTCTGGACAATGGACCTAAGTTTACTTCTGAGTCTTTCTTTCCTATAGTTTGCAGAAAACTTTGATTTTCAGCATTGCACTAGCAACCAACACTATCCTCAGAGCAATAAAAAAATCTGGGAGAGGAGTACAGACTCGGAACAACTTCTACATGAATCTGGAGTGCCACCAGTGGTGGCTGTGTGGCAGCATTCCTGCCTACCACATAGGTGACTTGGGGTGAGTGAAATAACAAATCTTCTGGTGACTGTCTATAAACTCACTAGGGGGGACCAGAAGGGTTTGGGAGAGACCTTGTTTTTTCTAGTGCCCCCTGGCATAACAAGGAATAATGGCCACAAGTTGTTGGAGAGTAAGTTTAGATTAGACATCTGTAAGAACTACTTCACAGTTAGGGTGGCTAGGATCTGAAACCAACTTCCAAGGGAAGGGAAAGACCCTTGGGGGTCTTTAAGAAGAGGCTTAGAGTCATTTGAGCCCAGTTTTTCTCCTGCTCAGGCAGGGGGGTCGGACTTGAAGATCTACAAGGTCCCTTCTAAACCTACTTCTACGATTCAGAGATCCATATCTGCCATTCCTGACGTATCAAACTATACCACTGGCATCACAACTCTCTCCAGCTGAACTTCTCATGACACAATAATTAGGACTGCTCATGGGATAATCTCATTACCCATGACACCAATACAGCTTAACCCAAGATGACCCAACCTATAGGAATTTAAGAAACAAGACACTGAACTAAAACTTCAGAAGCAAAGAAGTTTTAGGATTCAGCACAGAATTAAACCACTACCGGAGCTACTGCTGCAGAACAGTTCGTCTCAAAAGTTCCCAAATGTTTGAAACTGTTCAAAATATTCAAAATTTCTACCCACGGGTCCTACTTAGTGGGGACTCCAAAAGACCTTCTTCAGAGACATAGGGTTCATCTTCAATATCTTCCACCTCAGCGTACAGCAGATCAGCTACCAAAAGGTACAGGAGTACAGCATGAAAATCTACCTCCTCCTCCAGGAAGTCTTCAGGAAGGCTTAATGATAGATGGGAGCTCAAAACAACATCTGCAAGGCTGAGCAGACCTCTGCAGAGACCTGACATTTAAACAGCCATTTATAGTTTTAGGTGTATACACCAGCTGACTGGTATATCACTGGAAATAGTTTGAAGGGTTATCATTTATTGTTAATCATTTATAACACATTATTCTTGATCTTTGTAAAGAAACGGAAATGTAACATGATCACAGAGTCCTGGTCCTCCACATCTACTAGACCGGCTGTACTAGGGGGACTGTAATAAAAGCTGGACAGTCTCTCATGGGAGCAACATTACAACTATGCTGTGGCTGTATGGCTAGGTACAGACAGTCAAAAAGCCTGAGGCTGAATCAATTCAGTCTTTACAGGTTAGTATAAGATGCGCAGTGTCACGGAGTTACGTAAGTGCCCTGTGACTGTGAGTATGATTGGCAGAGCTGCCAATCACCCGGGCAGCTCAGGTGCCGGTTACCAGGGCGACCAGGTGGGTCACATGGCCAGAAAGGGGCAGGGCCGGGCCTTTATAAACAGCTTAGGCCAGAGCCTGCCTCATAGTTCCCTTCTGGCTGCTGCAGGAGCAGGAGCTCTGCGGCTGAGCTGAGTGGCCTGAGTTAGTGGTCACAGCCTTACCATGCTAACTGGCTGCGATGATGCAGGGAACAAGAACACCCTGAAGGGAGGTAGGATTGAGAGCCCTGGTGGGGCTTGTGTTTATGTTCGGAGCAGGGAGACTGTGTGGTTTATGTTACAGCTGGATGGCTTGAGCTTATGTTACAGTTTGCACCGGAGGACCGGGTGAGGCTGTAGGGGAGTGAGGAGGCCTCAGCGGGGCTCCCCAGCAGCTTGGGGGTTCCCGGTGCCCAGTAGGGGCACAGTGCCAGCGGGGCACTATTGTCGGTGCCGGAGAGGCACCGTATTGCACCAGGGAGGTGCGGTGTGCGGGGTTGCAGACCCCAGCCCATAAAGGTGGTGTTTTGCCCAGTAGGGCAACCGGACCCAGAAAAGGGTCAAGGGGACAGGCACGGCGGCGATCGCCTGTGCCCTTAGCACGAGGCGTGCGGTGTCGGCCCTAGAGAGGGCAAGGCCCCAGAGCGGGGCAGAGAAGGAGCGCGAGGCATGCGATGTCGGCCCTAGAGAGGGCAAGGCCCCAGAGCGGAGCAGAACAAGAGAGAGCGAGCCAGGACCAAGGGTGCCGGTATTGGGGCAGCGGGAGCGAGCCAGGCCCAGGGGACGCCAGTGATAGTCAGATACCGGCGAGACAGGCCCAGGGCACAGGGAGTGGGCTGGAAGATAGGAGCCTGGCCCAAGGGGGCACCAGGTGGGCGAGGAGCCCAGGATGCCCAAGAGAGAGAGAAAGAGGGCACCAGAGGGGCAAGGGACGGTACAAACGTCCCACAGAACAGCTGCGAGGCTTGGGGTGTGCTGAAGGGGAGGTTTGGAGGCACGCATAGCCCTTAAGGCGGGGCGCATAGAAATACCCCATTTCCGAGTAGGGGCAGGAACATCGGTACCGTCAACTAGGGAAACAAAGGCAGCCTCCCATACAACTTATTTGTCATCAAAGTCGTGGCGGGTGAGATTCTGAGGGTGCTGAGGTCACCCTAACGTGATGGTAGGGGGCGCTAGGGAGTTCATGGCCGCTCCTAGGCCCCACTCCCTCACACGCAGATTAAATTGAAACAGAACTGAACAAACATTTCCCTTCGATTCAGGAAATGCAGCCACATGCTTGCAGTAGCTCAGGCTAGAAGCCAGGGGGTGCTAAAGCATGGCTCTTTGGCTGTGTGTTCACTTCTTCACTCTGCTGCCCCCGAGGTCTCTGGGATTTGCAGTCCAAAATTACAGCAGCAGGACTCTGCAGGGTTGCTCATCACTTCCTCTTCCTGCTTTTAGGTGCCTCTGGGACTTGTATTCTACAGTTGCAGCCAGCAGTAAATTTGAGAGGGGGATGGGGGGTTTAATCCCCTATCCTGGCCACAGACCCCAGCCAGTTTGCATGAAGGGGGAAGTTCCCCCACCCACAGTCTGGGCTGCATCCCTAGCCGGGCTTGTCCCCCACCCCATTCCCCCTTGTCAGCCAGCCCTCAGTGCTTCATCTAGGGAGCAGAGGGGTGGGGACAGCCAAGTTCTCAGAAACAGACAGCACAGCCCAACCCAGGGCTGGAAATCATTCCGGGATGCTGGGGGACTGTGATTTAACTTGAACCAGAAAGTCTCATAAACCAGTTTGACCCAAATCAATTAAGTCTGACACTACATTCAACCAGGCTTATCTTAAGCCAGTTTCAGCCATTTTGAAACTGGTTTAAATGCATGGAGCTTCTGTTCTGTTACAGGTTTAAACCAGTTTCTGATCACTTAAACCAGTCTATGTGTAACTCCTGTCCCTAGCCTATGTGTCTTGATTCCCTCATACCACACAAATGTCCACAGAAACAGGGGAACTGTTCAAACAAAGCATAAAATCAGGGCAGTGAACCTTCTTTGGGCAGGGTAACAGTCTAGGAGCCACAGATTTAGGCCCACAAGCAAGGGGGGGGTCTGGCTGCTGGACAGTCCATGCTGTACTCCCTGGGTCCTGGTCTGCAGCAGGCCTCTCCAAGATATATTCATAAATGCATATTATGGTTCAGTGGCAATGTTATATGAATTTGTAAGTCTATATTGTTGGTAATTATATGGATGTCTTGCAAAAGATACAGGAACATGAGTAAATTACTTAACTGATCCTTCTAATGCCTTCATGACAATAGTTTTTGTTTTTATGTAGTCTCAAAGTATTCATTGAAGCAACTTATACTTCCAAACTAAATACTTTTAAATGAAAACTATAACAGCTGCAGATTCTGTATCAGTCACTGAATGCTGATAAATGATTTAAAAGAAGGGGAGGAAAAGAAAAAACACCCCCACAAGTAGTAGAACTCTCTGAATTTAAAAAGTTCTAGTGTGTCTCAGCCAGGCGCATATACCTGACTACTGACTGTGGAGGAGATTGGTATGTGTGCATGTGCGTGTGCGCATGTTCACAGGTGCATGCACCCATACCCACACAAAGAAAATCAGTACTATGAAGGAAGGAGAGAAGAGCTCATAATTGGGCCCTACCGATTCAGCATATGAGCTTTCCAACCTTGAGCAAGATCTCCGTGGGAGATACCCACCACAGAGCCAGATCTGTGGACTTCAGCACCACAAAAGTCTATGGTTCTTTTCTGCTGAACAGAACCCAGTGAGATTAAGATAAAATGCTTTCTCTCTACATGGCTCTTTAAATAAATGAAGGATTTTGCATGCAACAATGGACTATTAAAGCATTTATTTCTCCTTTTTACTACATATTTCAATAAATGAGAAGAATTATTTTAAGTATTCCCAAAAAAATGCAAAAACATGCTATTTATTAGAGGAACAAGTATACTGAAAGAAGCAGGAACTTCATAATAAGGAATACATTTAATTCACAGGTAATTAGAAAACAACCTATGCATTTTAGCTATGTACCTTCCCCTCTACAAAAAACATGCTAGCTGGATTATTTTTTTTCCCCTGTACTCACCCTCCCTCCAATTCTGTCCCACCCTTTTCACTTGCCAATAGGACAAACAGGGCTTCCTTTCATTAATTTAGAGAGCAAGGTATTCCAGTCTCCCTATTACAATAGGGACCTGCAAGGTTTTCTTCCCCCTTGAATGTGATCTCTGAAATCATGGAACAGACAAACTTTCACATCACCTCCTCTCAAGCAACAACAAATACCCACTGGCTGCAGGCACACAGGGAGTGAAGCTAGCCTGATCAGTGGCATTTTGATGATCTTTTGTCTCTCTCCCTGTGACAGGAAGTCATCTGTGGCAATGGCTTCAGCTAAACAGTCTTATCACTATACCTAAAGCCAGTGAGTTTAGGGAGCTCTGGCTTATTTTAGCCAAAAGAGGAATATGGCTGCCACAAACAGCGAGAACTTGACTCCAGGAGATAAGGTAGTCTTTTAACCATGCTAACCAGATGGGGACTGAACAACATCTAGCACGCAGACACCATGGCAATGGGAGTCAATATAACACTTTGATACAGATGTCCACCTGTGCACAAGCCTGGGGGGCTGGCTGAGCTCAAAGGAACAGCAGGTAACACCATCCCATTCCCTCTCAGATCCCTGGCACAACCCTAAAGCAGTGCATATCTCCTCCACTGTCAGTACAGGTCTCTGCCATTATGGACCAATTTAGCTCTATGAATCGTTACACATGGCCAGGCACACCAATCTGTATTCCATTGCAGTCCACTATTTTACAAAGAACAAAAAGATGCTTCCTGCTGGTTCTAAATGTGCTGTGCATCTCTCACTGGCCAGCAAGAAGGCTAATTTCTCTGTTGGTAGGAAGACTCACCAAAATATTTTCATTCAAGCAGCTCACCTGTCTTAAAACAAACATTTTTATCACAGGAGTGGTAGTGGCTAACCCTCTCCAGCCTAAGGGGAACTGTACATGTGTGCTGTCCCTAGGATTCCTTTTACCAGAGACCTCCAAGAATTGACACGGCCTCTCATCTGATTTGGGAGTTCTCACTGTTTGTGGCAGCCGTATTCCTCTTTTGGCTAAAATAAGCCAGAGCTCCCTAAACTCGCTGGCTTCCGGTATAACTGAACTTTTAATAATAACCCCTAGGCTTATTACAAGTATTCTTCCTTGCACTACAACCTGGCAAGCAGTTCCTTCAGGTGTTACAGCAGCAGCCTTTGGTGGTACTGGCCTCAGATGCTCTGCTGGGTGCACAGAAAGTTAGTTTCTGGATTCCTCGTTGTTCAAACAAGAAGTCCAAGGTTGTTCCTATGACTGTCACCCCAGAGTGGCAACACAGAATACACGTGTTCCTTTGTTTGTCCATCATTTTGAAACTTCTCTTATCGCAACTTGTCCAATCCTCTGGCTTTATGCAAGCATTCCTTATATGGTGCACCAATCCCCTGGCACTGTGCCTTACAGGAAAACTGCTGTCCTTTATTCACCTAGTGCCCAATCACAGCACTCATATCTTCCAGTGCCACAGAAGGCACTCTGTTCAATTTTGTTGCTCAGCTCTGGGAAGGCCTGGACTATGGCTAAAAGCCTTAGCATAACTCAGTTTGCCCACTACAGTCTGCAGGGAGACTGCTCCAATGTGCTGTAATTACAGAGCATCAGAGCAGACTCGATTAATCGATTAATCGAGTCTGCTGGAGCGTAGTAATTACCATGCTCTGGCGGACTCTAGTGTCACATGTATCACCATCCCCATGCTGAAAAATGGTGGCACAGCACTTCTAAGCTTTTTTTGACAAGCTTTAGTTCAAAGCTCTCCACCACTATTTTTCAGTGCAGGAATGCCGATACACACAACACTCCAGGCTCTTTATTTAGTGTGGCTCTCAGAGCTGCACTAAGTGCCTGCCCTCCCCCCTCCTTCCCCCGAAGCACATCTATAAACACCTTAAGACTATGCTTCCACTTGAATATATACCAGCGCCACACTTCAGTCATTCAAGTTGAAAGTTTTCCAACCTGTGCACCTAAAAATTAGTTTTAGTTAAAAGTGTTCAGCTAATTCCAAGAAGAAGGTCAGGGAAAATACAATCTCCTTTCTGCCACATTATAATTTTTTTTAACTGTTTCATTGACAAGGTGTACTACCTACATGATTTGGAATAGGGACTTGAGAGGGGCCAAATTAAATTTGCTCAAATCAGCCCTACTATTCTTTATATGTAGATGTTTGAATGCAAAAAAAAAAGATACAGTGGTAATTATTTCCAAGGACAACACCAGATAAACACTGCTTTGACTAATAGAAATAATACCTTATACTCACTTAATGGCTTCCACTAGAAGATTTCAATGTACTTTGTGAAACAGTTATGAATTAAGCCTCAAGATTTCCATTATATCCATTTTGCAGATAGAAAAAGAGGAAAATAAAACTTCTTTACCTGAAGTCACATTGTGAACCAGTAACAGAGCTGGGGCCAGAACATACAATATCATTTTATGAAGATCATATGTAAGATATGATGTGGATGCATCTCATTAAGTGCCTGTAACAGGGAACCCTAGCCCTGTTACTAGGAAGCACAGCAGCCCCTTTAAGACTCGGGTCCTCAGAACGCAGCCTGTCAGTAAAGCAGGGGTTAAAGGATAGCCCTGCAGGCCAGTCAGCTGACTGGGGCTATCAGGTGATTGTGACGGGGCTCAGGCTAGAACTATATGCGCCTGGTCTGAGGTAGCCAGAGAAGTCCAGGCTGAGACAGAGGGTGGACTCCGGAAGGCTCCAAGCAAAGCTGCAGCAAGTAAGAGCAACCGGCAGTGGGGACTCAAAGAAGTGGAGCCCATGGGCAAGCAGGCTAACTGCCTCCACTAACTTCTTTGTTATAGCCCAGGGGCTTACTAATTATGTTGTAGTTTAATCCGGTGGTTTGTGGCTGAGGCTATAGGGGAGGTGGAAGCCTCATTAGTGCCCATAAGGGCAAAGCTACAGGGGGCCAGAGAGCCTGATGCCACAGGGGCACAGCTATACAGAGCCAGGGGCCCAGAGCAGATTAATTGAAGCTAGTGCCTCAAAGCCAGGCCCAGCATAGTGGGTCTGAGCTGGAAGGATTAGCTACATAAAAGAGATGGAAGCTGAGTTGGCTGAGACCCCAACAAAGTGAGAAGATGCAGACAATACCTGCGAGCCATGGGGCACAATAAGGAAAGGTTAGAGTCATACAAATACCCTTAAGGCAGGAGCTCATCACCTCCCGGTATTTGAGAACCAAGAACAGATCTGAGAAGCCCTGGGCAGCCTCCTTTTTAAGAACCCAAAGTAACAACAAGTCGTGGCAGGCGAGTAAAGGGGTGTCTGTTCCCAGAAGCAAATTAAAATATGAGAAAGGGAATGTGGGGTTCTCCAGACATTTTCAAATGCCCCTGGGGATGGTATCTTTTTACAGTGCCCCGAAACATAATTTTACAATCATCAAAAATTTTCCAATCCAAGGTCATTATTTTGCACAGATAATACTCAAAATAAGAGCTGCTATTTGTTGCATTGTACTGTATCTTAGTAAATAAAAGTGGTGTATATATTTGGAAAGAGATCAATAAAAAAGTATGCATGTGTTGTATTGATCACACTGTTTGCCTCATCGTGAACAGCAATCTATTGCCTTATCTCGCTATCTAGGAATTTATACCATGCCCATCACTGCAGTATCCGAGTATCATATTGTTCAGTTTCTCTAGCAAAAGCACAGAACTGTAGGAAGTTGTGTTGTGCTATTCACTTGGTCAGTTGGAACACAAAACCAGTTGGAACACAAAACCAAAGCATCAACTCTGTTGACTTTTTAACAAAAAACAGATGCCAACATTTTATGCCAGGCTGTCTATCCTAAATGAATCATACCAGTATGGATACATTTTAGGCACAAAGTAAAGTCTACTGCAGGTGACATTAAGTTTCTTCCCCAGCCATTTAACAGCTGGGAAATGTGGTAGAGTTTCCTTTGAATAAAAATGTTTCATGAAAACTTGGTTTACATTAAGGAAAAAGGAGGAGTTTATGAAACTGAAAATTTACAAACTAAAATACCAATAAAGTCCACTTGCTACTTAATCTACAAATTAAATTCAGGCATTATGGTAATAAGACAATATGTAGGCTAAGCTACCGCAGGGTGAGAACAAGAGAATTACACAGAATATCCAGATACTACTGACAATTATAATAATTAAATATTATTTTATGAGATGCTTTACAATAAACAGGAGGGGAATGCTCACAGGCCTAAATTTTGATGAGCTCATTTTGTTAGGAGCTTTCAGTGCTCCAGTTAGAGAGGATTATATCATGAGAGAAAAATCTCCCAGGAAACCCGGCATTAGGAAAGAGAATATCAATAGGTTACAATTGTTAAAACTATGCAACTGGAAGCTCAAGGTGATATGCAACATGCTATCATCATAAACTCTGAGTAAAGCAGACTTGAAACATAACACATTAAAAGATCAGGATCTTAAAATTACAATCAGATAACATTAGCATATTCAGAACACAAACTGTAAAAGCAAGTTGATGTAGCATTTCTTAGTAGTCTTGGAAACACACCTGTAACTGGTGGAAAGTAATGCAAACATGACAGATTGAAAATTCTTAAGAATGACTACAGGAAATCATAAAAAAAAAGCTAACACAAAACCCCCACCAGTTCACTTTAGCTGTTAAAGAACATTTTTGTGTCTTAGAAAAAAAATTAGAAAAGATATGGGATATGTTTAAAAAAAAGGTTTGACAGAATCAGTAGGGGATGCTCTGTAACTAATGAGAAAATGCCGGCAAGCAATAGTGGTAGATCAGGTCAGAAATGCCAGATATGATGGAAAAAATGTATGATGTGACAGTAGAGGCCCTGGAGAAAACAGACAAAGACAGAAAGGCAGAGAAAGAAACTGTGCTCAAGAGATGGCGCCGACAGAGAAAGTAGCAGGTTTTCTAGCAGAGAAAAAAAACTGAGGACCCGACAAAAGCTAATATAAGAACCAAAACTGTTTGCTAAGCCTATTTATACTGATTTAATAATGCAGAGTTGACAGATCTCAAACTACAGGTGAGGGTAATACTGGAGATAATAGAACAGGCATGAAGACAGACTAGTAGATTGCTTAAGTTTTTGAAAGAGCAATTGCATAAGCTCCTTTGAAAAAAAGAAGGTGGCCACCATACACAGCAGAGACCTTGTGATGGATGAAAGAAAGAAAGAGAAACTGCAGATCATGCTGATGCCAAAGAGACAATGAACATGGAGAAAGCAGCAGCCACAGAAAAGCTAGAGAAAACACTAAAACCAAAATAAGGAGCATCCACAAGAAATGTGTGGAATCAAAGTAGAGGTACTGAAAGGACAGCAGATAAGAGAATGGAGAGACACACCACACATCAGTGGTCAGAAACAGAGACATCTCATTGCACCCTGAAGGGCAAAAAAGCAATACGGAGCCAGAAAGAAGTAGATGGTATATCTACACAAGGTATGGAAATCTTAAAGTAGGTTTAAGAATGTTCATGAAACAGACCAACCACAGGTTCCAAGGAAAGCTAATAAAAGTTATTTTAAATAAAGGTCTGAGGTCACCTGATACAAGTAGAAGATTGAATAAAGAAGCACCAGGAGACAGAAAAGAAGTACTTAGTTAAATTCCCACCAATAAAACATAGGGGAGTAGTGCTACAAATTTGGATATGAGCTGTAGTGTGTGTTTTGGACCATCACTGTGGTGGCACAGATGATTACAACCCACAGACATTAAATAAGGGCACTGAAACACGTATTAGGATTAAAGCTGTATCTTTCTTGCTTACTTTTTCTAATATTGATGATTCAGTTATCAAGCTCCACAGAACAAAGTAGGAAGAAACATCTGTTAGTTTGTCACTAGTTCAGTGTTGATACTTTATCAGGAGAAATGTTAACTACAGCAGTCTAAACAGAAGCAAGAACTAAAACAGGGCAAGAATGTTTGCTCCCTTTGAAAAGTTAATGCTTGTAATTGAAACTAAAACAAATCACAGACAATAAACTACTGGAATCATTTTAAAGTACATGCAAGGAGCAGGACCAGAGAGAGAGAAACAAAGAGAACAGTTCTGTATCAATGAACCATGTTAAATTGTTTAGAAACATTTGAAAGTATAAAAGAATGGATTATAAGACAAAGAAATGACTATGCACAACTGCTTTTACTGCAAAGTGCTGAGAGCCATATGTGAATAGCACTGTATGTGTTTTTGTTATATAGTATTTTCTGAGCAGTACACTAAGCAGGCAGACAGCTAAACCCAGGCAAAAGGCAGAAGAAAGGAATCTTCAAAGGAGTTTATCCACTTGCTGTTGAGCAGCAAGGGACAAAGAGCTTCAGCAGTTAATGCAGGGATACACAGAGAACTCAGTATCAAATACTGAGGTCGGGAGATTCTCTCACACTACTCATAGTCATTGGGACTATTGCAGTAAGTAAGAGCTTGATATTGTGAACAAGAGTTTGAGAATCAGCCCTCTCCTCCTCCCCCCCACTCCCACCCCAAAGTTGTGACAATTAAGTTCAACTGGTGAACAGTGATGAGGTAAATACAAAGATAAAGTTGGAAGAGCAACCTCACTAAGGGATATAAAAGCATATGTAAAAGTCACTAAGAACAGGGTACTTACTAATGAGAGCAACAGCTGTAGAATCATGGAATCATAGAACATTAGGGCTGAAAGGGACCTTGGGATGTCACCTAGTCCAACGCCCTGCTCAAAGGATGACAAGCCCCAACTCTACCATCTCAGCCAAGTCTTTGTCGAGCCAGGTCTTAAAGACCTCCAAGAATGAAGATTCCACTACCTCTTTGGGTAACCTGTTTCAGTGTTTTACTACACTTCTAGTGAGAAAGTTTCTCCTAATATCTAACCTAAACTTTCCTTGCTGAAACTAGAGACCACTGCTCCTTGTTCTGTTATCTGCCACCACTGCGAACAGTCTAACATCCTCTCTAGCTAAATACAGACAATCAAAAAAGTCCAACATCTTCATTAATGATGTGGACATTGGAGTCAGAAGTGGACTGGCCAAGTTCACCCAGGATACCAAACTCTGGGGTAAAGCAACCACACCTGAGAACAGGAGACGATCCAGGCTGACCCTGACAGGCTCAGGAAATGGGCAGATGAGAACCTGATGGTGTTTAACACCAAAAAATACAAGGTTCTCCACCATGAGGGGGGAAAAACCTGCAGCATCCTCATAGGCTCAGCAGTGCTATGCTGACTAGGCTGAAAAGGACTTGGGGGTCATGACTGACCACAAGATGAACATGAGCCTTCAATTTGATACTGTGGCTAGTAAAGCGAGTAAAACCCTGGCTTGCATCCATAGATGCTTCTCAAGTAAATCCCGGGATGTCATTCTCCCACTGTACTCGGCCTTGGTGAAGCCGCAGCTGAAATATTATGTCCAGTTTTGGGCTCTACAATTCAAAAAGGATGTGGAGAAGCTTGAGAGAGTCCAGAGGAGAGCCACGCGCATGATCAGAGGTCAGGAAAACAGATCTTATGACAACAGGCTGAGAGCCATGGGGCTCTTTAGCCTGGAAAAGCTCAGGCTCAGGGACAATCTGATGGCCACCTATATGTTTATCAGGGGTTTCACCAGGATCTGGGGGAACGTTTGTTCACCAGAGCACCCCAAGGGATGACAAGGTCAAACACTTATAAACTCCAGCAAGACCATTTCAGGCTGGACATAAGGAAGAATTTCTTTACTGTCCAAGCCCCCAAGGTCTGGAATAGCCTGTCATAGGAGGTGGTTCAAGCACCCACATTGAATGCCTTCAAGAGAAATTTGGATGGTTATCTTGCTGGGATCCAATGACCCCAGCTGACTTCCTGCCCCTTGGGCAGGGGGCTGGACTCGATGATCTTCCGAGGTCCCTTCTAGCCCTAATTTCTATGAAATCTATGAAAAAGCCTGAGCCTGAATTGATTCAATCTTTGCAAATTAATCTAACCTGCACAGATTGAACTGATTTGCAGGTGAACAGACATTCACTTTTGATTCTGGGAATGCAGCCACGTGCTGGCACTGGCTCAAGCTAGAAGCCAGAGGGAGGTGGGGGGGTCATGGCAAGACACCAGCCAGGGCAGCACCTCAGGCAAAAGAGGGACAGGAAGGAGGATTAAACTGCCCCTTTTCCTCACCGTCCCACCAGCATGGGGATCCAGTTGGGGCGGACCCAGCTTTCCCTGCTGGCCACACATGGGTTTTCATAGATTTCAAAGATTTCATAGACATTAGGGCTGGAAGGGACCTCGGGAGATCATCGAGTCCAGCTCCCTGCCCAAAGGGCAGGAAGTCAGCTGGGGTCATAGGATCCCAGCAAGATAAGCATCCAATTTACTCTTGAAGGTGTTCAGTGTAGGTGCTTGAACCGCCTCCACTGGCAGACTGTTCCAGACCTTGGGGGCTCGGACAGTAAAGAAATTCTTCCTTATGTCCAGTCTGAAACGGTCTTGCAGGAGTTTGTGACCGTTCGACCTCGTCATCCCTTGGGGCGCTCTGGTGAACAAACGTTCCTCCAGATCCTGGTGGTCACCCTTGATAAACTTGTTTGCCTGACTTTCCCCCCTACTAGCCACTTGCTCCGGCCACTCCCCTCACCACGTGAGCAGCCCACAGGGGGCAAAGCCGGGCAGACCCTGGCTAGGGTCCCCATGTCAAGGGAAACACTGGAGGGGAGGGGCTTAATCCCAGATTAGCAAGCAGGGGGGAAAGCTGGGCAGACCTGGGCTGGGGTCCACTGTGGGTGGGAGAGAGGAGGCATAATCCCTCTCCCTTTCCCTGAGCCTGCAGGCCCAGATAGCCCATGCCTCCACTTCAGCGGAGAAAAGTCTGACAGAGGCTTCTCTGCCCACACCAGGCAGACGGGGCTGTGCCAGCCTAGTTTCCCACCTCCACCCCCTTATCAGCAAGCCCTCACTGCTCTGGCTAGGGAGCAGAGGCGTGGGGGCAGCCCTGCTCTGCTTGAGCAGACAGTGCAGCCCAGCCCAGGGCTGCAAAGCATCCTGGGATGCTGGGGGACTCTGATGTAACTTGAACCAGGAAGGGGACAGAAGTTCCATAAACTGGTTTGACCTAAATCTGTTAAGTCTGATACTACATTCAACCAGGTTTATCTTCAACTGGTTTCAGCCATTTTGAAACTGGTTTATGTGCACTGAACTTCTGCTCTGTTACAGGTTTAAACCAGTTTCTGATCACTTAAAACAGTTTATGTGCAACTTCTGTCCCTAGTCTCTGAAACCACACTTCAGGTAGTTGAAGGCTGCTATTAAATCCTCTCTGTTTTCTCTTCTCCAGACTAAATAAGCTCAGTTCCTTCAGCCTATCATCATAAATCATGTGCCCCAGCCCCCTAACCATTCTTGTTTCCCTGCACTGGTTCCACGCCTGTACCGGTGCATGAGACTGTTCCATCCTAAGTGTAGCACTTTGTACTTGTCCTTATTGAATCTCATGAGATTACTTTTGGTCCACATCTCCAACTTGTCAAATTTACTCTGAATCCTAGCCCTACCCTCCAGTGTATCTACTATTCCCCTCAGCTTGGTGTCATCTGCAAACTTGCTGAGGATGCACTCTTACCATCTTCCAAGTCATTGATGAAGATATTGAGCAAAACTGGCCACAGGACCAACCCATGGGGCACTTCACTTGAGACCAGCTGCCAACTAGACATTGAGTCATTGACTGCTACCCTCTGAGCCCAATGATCCAGCCAGTTTTCTATCTACCTTACATTCATTCAACCTGAACCTTCTTAGCTTGCTTGTGGGAAACCATATTAAAGGCCTTGCTAAAGTCAGGGTATATCACATCCACTGCTCTCCCCACATCCACAGAGCCAGTCACCTTGTCATAGAAGGCAATCAGGTTAGTCAGGCAATGACTTGGCCTTGGTGAATTCATGCTGATTGTTTCTAATCACCTTCTCCTCCTCCATGGATTCCCTGAGGACCTGCTTCACAATTTTTCCAGGGACTGAGGTGAGAATTATCAGGCTGTAGTTTCCCAAATTCTCCCTTTCTTAAAGAACAGCACTATATTTGCCCTTTTCTAATGATCCAGAATCTCTTCCAATAGCCATGAATTTTCAAAAATAACTTCAGACATAGCAGCTCTGCAATCACATCAGCCAAGTCCCTCCACACACTGCCAAGTCTGCTTTTCTGAAGTCCAAGATCCTTACTCTGCTGCTCTCCTTCCTTCCTTCCTTTCCTCAGGGTCTTGAACTTAATCATCTCGCAGTCACTGCTGCCCAAGTTCCCATCCACTAGTATGCTCCCCACCAATTCTGCCCCATTTGTGAGCAGCAGATCAAGAGGAGAACAGCCTTTAGTTGGCCTCTCCAACACTTGCACCAGGAAGCTGTCCCCAACACTCTCCAAAACCTAATCTTCCCTTACTGCAACTTCAGATCTCTTATCTGCAACCAATTCTTTTCTAGCACCAATCATGAGAGGGTGTCCAATGTGCAAGTAATAATTTCTTATCAACCTTGCTTATCATTGCTTGCTATATCCAACCAGCCCAAAAATACCTGCAGATCATTTACTGAAATGTAGCGGGGGCTATGAAGGAGGCTGCAGCCACCCCAAATTTTGCCATAGCTCCCTCCCAGCACGGCCACTGCCACACACCCGGTGCAGCCCCAGCTCCTCCCGGTGGGTGGGGGTTGCAGGGCTTGAGCCAGGGCTGTGCCGGGCGTGCAGTGGGAGCAGCACTGGGAAGGAGCTACAGCAAAATCTGAGGTGGCTCAAGCCCAGGCCCCAGTGAGAGGACCCCAAGCCCAGCCCACAGCTGCAGCCCACCTGCCCCCCTCACGCAGATCCAGGGGACACATGCTCCCCCGTGCCCTCCCAGGGTGTGCATAACGGTAGGAGCCACCCCTCCCCAGGGCCACCCCACACCCTCTCCCCCAGCCCCGGCTGGGCAGCACCTACCTCTGTTCCTGCCCCCTCCCTCACCATGGGGGGGGTGTGATCTGCCTCTCCCATGCCCCTTCCCTCCCCCCTTTCCAGCACAATTAACTTACCAGCTGGAGTCAGCTCTGTATACTGATGGACTGTATTCCTCGCTGCCTGAGTGCTGTGCTGTGGCTGTGTGCACATATGGGCATTTATCAGCCAAACTATCAGCTACATCAGGCCGATTTCTGATACAGGCAATTCTTCCTTATGTCAGTACCGATCTGATAGCAGACTGATATGTCAGTGCACCTTTAACTGAGAGGCTGAGATAATGACGTGCACTCAGTGAAGCTGCCAGTCGTGAAAAGTAAAAAGTTTTGGTGCCATCTTTTAAGAAGCCAAATGCAGTGCTGCCGCAATGCTGCAATCTGAAGATGATGAGTGAAAAGAAATCCAAGAAAGCTAGATACATTTCAGCTCAGGATCATATGCGGTAGTTCCCTGTAGGAATCTTGCATGCAGATATTGGTAAATTGTTTTGTTCCTTGTGTATTTTGCTATATAATTATGCCTCAGTTTTTGCCTCTCAGCCAGTCAGTAGCAAGGGGTGGGGCCAGTAGGGCTCCTCAGCCAATCAGTAATGAGGAGGGAGCTCACTGTGAAAACACCATGAAATGGGTTCCGTGCTGCAAGCAGTCCATGAAAATCCTTTTGTCTTGATGTAATTTAAGCAGGTCCCAAGCTATAAACTGACACCCTGACCTACTTCACAGTTAATTACTCGGGTAGCTGTACCCTTTTCGTGCACATAGAACATAGCCCGATGGACACATGGTCTCTTAGGGCACTTCTATATGTACTCCAGGGGTGGGGGGAGGATACTTTAATTAAAGTGGCAGCAAGAGCCACTCTAATGAAAGCACCACTGTGTTTCGAGTACCAGCATCTCCGTGCTTCAAACTGGCAACAAGCTTTATTTGTTGAATGAGCTTGTTCAATGAGCTTTATTTCAAGCACCCCACTGCCATTTTGAAGTGTAAGGACACTGATACACAAGACGCAGGAGACTGCTGGAGCATGGCAATTGCTACGCTCCAGTGGACTCGATTAATCGAATTGCATTGGGGCAGCCTCTACACTCATGTATGGGCATCTTTAGCCAGCACTGTACCTAGACTCCTGGCAGCCAGGGGCAAACTTTTAGTATTGCCACCCCCCATCCCCTTCACCAGAGATAATGATAATAATAATCAGACAATGACAAAAATTACCATTTTCAGGCCCCCTTTCTGTCCGGGCCCCAGGCAGCTGCCTGGTTCACCCATGGCTGTCTGACCCTACCCTTAGCCTTTTCCATACAATGTCCCATGCTCCTCAGAAAAACTAGGTTTAAAGATCTGCATTGTTTTGTAAATTGCATAGTCAGGACCCTGAATTTGCAAATTGAGTCCCAATTCCTTGCTCTCTGAAATGCAGAACCATCATCCCCCCTTGCACTGAAGCAAGCTGCTTTTTCCAGAAGACTAATTCCACTTCCACTTTAAACTTTTAGCAACGCTAAAAATGAGAACTTCTACCTTACAGTTCTTTAGTTTCACATTCTCTTTGGACATACATTCACACCAGTTACAGCTGCAGAAAAAATTTATCAGCATTCCTTGATTGTTAGGACTCACTCATATCTTCTACTTGCAAATATAACAGTCACAGTTGTATTGTTTTCAATGTGGAAACTTCCTGAAGGAATCAGGACTCGGGGTAGGGATGATATCTTTTATTAGACCAACTAGATTTTCGGCAAAAAAAAAAATCTTTAATTGCAAGTTGTTGGGCACAATTACCTGGGAGAACTTTTACAATCTTTTCTCCTATGCCTGAAGAAGGGTGCTTTGCCTCTAAACCAGGGGTGGACAAAATGCAGCCTGCTGGGTGGATGCAGCCTGCCAAGCCCCTAAAAATTTAGAAAATTAATATTTATCTGCCCCTGGTTGCCTGTCATGCAGCCCTCAATGGCTTGCCAAAACTCAGTAAGCAGCCCTCCGCCTGAAATAATTGCCCACCCCTGCTCTAGACCAATACAGCTACAACCTGGATACCTGAAAATTCATGAAGCATTTTTTGAAAGTATACATGACCCAGCCCTTCACTTTTGCATTGTTGATTACTCAGAACAAAGGAGTTACTTTCTTTCCTAGACCAAGGGATTCAGTATGAATTGCATATGCCATTGGCATATCAACTGTTATGAATAAACTATCATAAAAAACTGAGTTACTTCAGAATTACAGTAAAAGACCACTGACCAAACATTAGTGACCATCAGCCAAGATAGACAGAACATGTGTCAACAGCATGATTAGAATTTGAAAGAGGTGCTGGGACACTATGATAAGACTTAATTGCCTAGGGCAGAGAAGGGAACTTGTTGGGCTAGGGAGACATGTTAATGTTGCCAATATGGACAAGTATTAAGCTTTGCTATTCCATTTATATCCAGAAATACTAAAATATAGTATTTGAGTTGACTGATATATGCTGGATTCTTTTGAAAAGTTCAGCACCAGTAGAAACATCAGGTGGGTGTATGGCTCACAACAGGGACAAGTGTCCACCAGGAGTAAAGATTCATTTGAGTATGCTGCAGGAGCCACAACAGATACCCTATCTCAGTAACAAAGCAACGGAGCTGCAGGGCTGTCCCCTGGGGGTGGAGCGGAGTGACAGCGGGTGGGGGGGAAAGGGGAAGCCTGGTGGCTCCCCAAGAGAAAATAAGAAGGATCTCAGGCTTTGCTTGTTCTATAGAACCATCATGAAACTGTGCATACAATTTGTTTGTTACTCTGAAGCCTAGAAGTATGCACTGTTCAAACCTAATTAAGAATGATTTTGCCATTATATAAGTACATCTAAAGAAGTTTTTTAGAAAAATGATCATAGATTTAGTTGTACAACTCCCATTAACATTAATGGAAGTCCTGCAGCTCAATCCATGCACACTGTGCCAAAAATATACCCCCTGATGTCCCTCCATACACATGACCTTTTATTGTAAAATGCAAAGTTTCAAAATCAGTTGACACATATTAACCCTTCAGAACACACCACTATTCAAGACACAGACCTCTTTAAAAAACTTGTCTTTCCTGAACCATGTGAACAGGTACACAGGCAGATAAGACATACTGATGTTAATGAATACCCATACAAAAAACGCCACCAAGATTGGCAGGCTATCTCCCAAACTTGAGAGTGCTATTAATGCCTCAAAGACCACTCCTGAGCAAACCCAAAGGTCTTTTCATTATATTTAGTCTCTTTGATCTCTCTCCTACGTTTACCTCATGGAGCATCCTCCTTACCAAAACTCTTAGCACTTCTTGGTTTTTCAACACAGAATACTCCTATTTGTGATTACGGTATCTCAGTCAGCATCTCTTCTAGCTTTATCTCATCTTCCTTCTGTGTAGGTAGTTCACTGGTTCGTCTGGTTTCTTCCATCTATCCTAATTACTACAGCAATTTCACTCACTCCCACAGAAGCACAATACTTGTGCTACCAAGGCCCAATTCCACTTCTTCCCATCTGTCCAGCCTTTTCTCATGGATATTACCTTCCAAATGTCCCATCATGATCTTAAACTCATTACTCAAAAAGCCAGACACCTTATGCATTCTGAAGAAATCCCCTCCTCTCTGCCCCTCATTGGGTCAGCCCAGGGGACCCCTCTCTCTCTCTTTGCTTACTTTTTGGGTCAGGCTGGTCAACCAGGTGACTTGGCCAGATAAATCCCAAGGGGGAGGGGAGGCCTCTCTCTTCCTCTGGCAGGCATTTTGAAAAGCCACAAGCAGCATGCCTCCAGGTGCAGCCTGGATGATTCTCTGTAAGTAAAGACCTGGAAACTAGCCAGAAGTCTAGAATTAAGTATAGGCACTCATGTCTTAAAAGGGCCGCCATATTCTATATCTGCAAAGCCCCAACTTACTTTTGTTTGCTCAAAGGGTATTCTGACTTCCTCGTTCTACCCCAAACCCCTCCCTACCTCTCTGATCAATAAAGGTATTGGGTTACAGTGTGCCTAGCTGTGTGTATGTGGAGGAAGGAGAGGCAAGCCTTTTAGCTCCCAACCCAGCCAGCAGAGCTTGTCTGTTTAAGTTCCCGCAGCCCTACCTGAAGTTATCTTGGGATGCTTCATGCTGTAAGAGGCACCCAGAAATATTTCCTGTGGGCAAGCAACCCCAAGGTTTGCAGGGTCTGTGTGCCCCAGGCTGCACAGAGCCCTAACTGAGACTAGTGACCAGGTGGTGGCAGTGTTTGTTACCCCAGGTTTGCAGGTGTTCTCCAGGAAGCGGGATGGCTGGCTGTAGGCATCCTGTGGGAGACTCCAAAAACAAGGATTTTGGGCCTGGCACAGTGAGGCGGGTGGCTCTGTGCAGTAGCGCCTCCTACTGTGCCACCATATGCATCATTCAAAATCCTTTCCACTTCTACATCACATTCCTGTATCATTTAAAGACACTGCCCTCCCTGCCATGAAGGCTTGTATGTTCCATTTGTCTTCTCACTCTCTTCAACCCTAGTCTAGACTCATGTTCTTATCAAGTCTTGCTATTTCTCAATATTATATTTAAAAATCTGCCCCTTCCTCTGTAAGAGATGGAAAACATAGACCATATAATCGGGGGCCTGAATTATGAATGATCCATACTCTTCTATCTAGACACTGCAGCTAGGAAATCATCTGCCATTCCAACCATCCCTTTCCTTGCTGCCAAGTCACATCACTGGCCTTATTTTCAAGTTCTGCTCCAGCTCTGCTTAAACCTACACCTCAGTATGTCAGGATTTGTTTCCTCCTACACCCCAGACTACTGTTTCCACCTCACCACTCCTCTCTCCTTGGAACTCCCTTTGTCTCTTGTTCCACTCAACCATTCTTATTCTGCTTCTAGACTTTAAGTAGGTTCCCTTTTCCCTGAGCCAAGTTCCCCCTCAATGCTCACTGCTCCCCCTTTTCCTTCAAGTGCTATTCTCTCCAATGCTCTAAGTTCTTGAGACATGATCCTTTATCATCTAGGAAGTATTTGCCTAAAATAAGATTGTAAGCTCTTCAGTGAAAGAACCTGACCTTCCTATGTTCATAAAGTGTTATAAGAAAACTAAAGCACTATAAGAACTTTCCTACAACTTCAAGCTATTAGGGACTGTTCAAAAATGAAAATATTGGCTAGATACAGACAATATTTGAGTATCTTCAGTATTTTAGTTTCATTTTAAAACTTTGTCTTTCAGATGGATGCAGTAGAACAACCACAGAGTACAGCTGAACTCAGCAGGTATCATTTCACATTAAGCTCACTGCAGGTTTGGGGCTGAGGTATGGAATAAGTTCAGGGAGGGTCTGTTCCAACAGCAGACCTCAACCAGGGTACTACACCTTGCATACTGACTATAATTCATGGTCCAGTCCACCATGGTCCTCCCTGTCAAGACTGCTGATAAGGAGATCACTTAGTAGTAGATGTTGCTATGTAGACATTTGCCCAAAAAAACCAAGACCACTAATTCATTTCACATAAGCCAACAAATAGTCTTAAGATCATAGCAAATTCCAGTTGCCACTAAGCTGGACCACTTTAAAATAGGCAAATAAATAAATAAAAGAGAACCTAGTGCTTTTTATGGAAAAGAAAGAAAAATATATTTGAAGATCAAGTTAGAGTAGTGATTCACCTTCACTGACCTGCATCAAAAAGGTTCGGGTGACATTGTGGTAGCAACTCTAGAACATGCACCAGGGTGGACAACCTATGGCAGGGGCAGTTGCTATCATGTGGCACACAAGCCCCTGGCACTCAAAAACAGGAGGTGCTTGAATGGAGGCAGGGAGCCGAGGGCTTCAAGAAGCAGGTAAGATACTGCTGCGAAGATGTCAGATGCCACCACCAAAAGCCAAGTTACCCCTGCTCAGGCCTTGCAGCCACTGCCAAATTCAGGGCTTTGGATCCTTGCTTATCATGTAAAATTGCAGCAGCCTGTAGGGCCAGGGAAGGGTTAACCTGACTTTTGGTCCTGATGCCTCCGCCACCAGTAATGCCAAGCCTCTACTATGCTCTGCTCTGCTCTGCTCTGCTCTGCTCTGCTCTGCTCCCTATGGCCACGGCCAGAGCTCAAGCCACCCTGGCTCCATTCTGGCTCCTCAGGGACAAACTCTGTCAGGTCTGTTTCTGAGGGGCAGAGATCAGGGCTTTATTCCAAGAGAGGACAGGGCTTAACTTGTGGAACACCTGCCAGAAAGGTTAGCCCTCACGGGCATGCACCAGGGCTAACAACTGAGGAACTGCACCCCTGCTGAAACAACAACTGAGGAACTGCTAAAAAAGAATATATCTTGTTTTAGATGAAGTCAAGTAACTAGTCAGTCCACAAACATCACTGTGCTCTGTGAAGTATCTTAACGAAGCAGATGGTAACTAATGGTTTTGGAGACCCAAACTGAGATGCCTTGAAGGGGCAGGCCCGTCACACAGGGGATGCTTTCTCACTTTCACAGTCTCAGCTTGAGCACCCCCGAAGCCCTCGCCCCTTCTGCAAATCTTGGCCTGCAACCGCACGCGGTTGGTCCCTGCCACTGAACCGACTTGCAGGCCGAAGGGTACGTCGGAGCCAACGTTTCCAGCTACTTTACCCTACACTTGGCAGCTTCCTCCTCTCTTTCACCCACCACGGAAAAAGAGGGGCGACGACATTACACCAGACAGATGAGCAAAGGGGACTCTGGAGTAACCAGCGCAAGGGCTCTCCTGCTCTTCACACACAGCACAAGGAAGGGTCACAAAAGGAGCGGCCCGCGGGGCAACTCCGGAGTCACGAGAGCATCCTGGAGGAGGTCTAGCTCACCCCTCTGCCCCGCGGCCGCGGCCTCCTCCCTCCCTCGTGCCGGCCCACCGGGGCAGCAGACGCGCCGAGGCGGGCCCGCGCGGGACCGACCCGCGAGCGGCTCCGCGCCCCGCCCCCCCGCGCGCGCGAGCCCCCGGGGAGGCTGCAGCCTCCGCCCGCCGCTGCTTACCGGGCGAGGCGCGGGTCCTCCGCGGCCGGACTCGCTCTGCAGCTCGCCGAGCAGCAGCGCCGCCATTCCCCCCCACGACCCCTGCTCCGGGCGGCGGCGGGGACGGGCAGCGCTGCGGAGCCCGGCGCACCCGGGACCCGCGCCGTGCCCCCGGGCCCGACGGACAGCCTCCGGGGTCGGGGCGCAGCGGCCTCGCCCATCCCGGCGCCGGCCGGTCCCGTCCGACCTAAGCGGAGCTGCGAGGCTCTTCCGAGGGGCCTGCCTTGCAGCGGCCCCGTCTGCCGAGGCCCAGGCTGCGCTGGGGCTGGACGAGGAAAGATGCCGCCAGCCCGGCTCTCCCCGTCAGGGCAGCCCCTCACGTGCCTGGCCTGGGCCCGCGCGCGGCCCAGCTGCTGCTTTGCTGCAAGGCGGCCCCCCCACACTGCTGCTCGGGGCCTCGTTTCTCCGAGCCCCTCAGGCCTGAGCCCCTGCGGCTGGCTTCGCCTTCCCCTGTAGCAGGGGGTACGCCGGCATCCCCTGCGGGCAGTCCCCGCTCACCGCCACCCCTGCCAGCGGTGTGTGCGGGAGCTCCACGCTTAGCCCCGCCAGCGCAGCCGGGCCCCGGTCGCCAGGGGCTTGAACTGTTCATGGTCTGGACTCTGGAGCATAGGAGTTAGCTGCTGTGGTTCCCCTGCCTTACCTGGGGCAGGTTAGGGCATGAGGTCTGCGGTGTATCAGGGTTGACAGTACTCTTACGTAGAGTTTAGAAAATGAGGGTTGGAAGGGATCTCAAGAGGTCACCTAGTCCAACCCCCTGCTCAAAGCAGGACCAGCCCCACTATATCATCTTAACCAAGGCGTTGTCTACTGGGGCCTTCAAAACCTCCAAGGACAAAGAGTCCACAAGCTCTCTGGATAACCTGCTCCAGTGTTTTACTACCATCCTTGTGAGAGAGTTTCTCCTAATATCTAACTGTCCCAGGGAGCCGGAACGGGACTTACCCGCGACAGCGGTGGAGCCCGAGCGGGACATCCGCCACTTGTTTATGCCAGTGCGGCCGGAGCCGGCAGTTGGAGGCCGGCGATAAAAGTAGCTGCCGAGGAAAGACGGCGGCGGGACCCAGAGAGAGGGCTCTCTGCCGTCAAGGCAGAGGATCCCAGTGGGAAGCGAGCAGGTAACCTCGCACCCACCGGGAGTGAGGACCCCAGAGGGCGACGGGACCCAAACCCCTCGAGAGGAGGGTCAAGGGACATCGGCGGCAGGCGAGCTGCCGCCCGCCCGGACCAAGGGTTGGAGAGCGGCAACCGTGGCCAAACGGCGGACCTGCTCGGAGGGGAGACGGGCAACCCCGGCGGGGAGTTGCAGCCCGCCCAAACGGAGGGGAGAACAGCAGTGGCAGCCAGCCCCAGCACAAGCGGGGAGCAGCAGACCGGCCCAGAAGACGAGGGATCCAGCGACGAAGAGTTCTGGGACTGTGAACCCTCAACTTGCAGGGCTTACAGGTCTGGGGTTGGGGGGTCGGCCCAGTGGGGCACCGACGAGGTGCAGTAGGGCCTAGACCGGTGTTGGCCACTGGTGGCCAAGAACACAGAGAAGGGTTGCCCGCAAGGGACCTAGGAAGGTCTGGGCTAAACACTTAGAGTTAGCCTTCCAGATTCCTCACATTAGAAGAGGAGCCCGTTGAGGAGTATCGCCCGGGAGGTCCGGGCAGGGGCCCGTAGAGGAAACCCCGTCTTGGCCGGGATCCGGTCCTGTAACGCCCAGGGCACGGGGAGCCCGAGGATAAGGGTCGGCTGGGCCGGTGAGGCGACCGGCCTCGGGATAGGGAGCCGGGATCGATTAGAAAGGACACCCGAGGAGGCGTGAGGCCGGGGTGCAAGGGGTGGTGGAGCCCCGCAACGTGACCGCCGGGGATCCCGGGCTGTGGAGTAACCAGGAACCGCCCTACTGAACCTAACAGCAAGTCGTGGCGGGTGAGAACCAGGGCAGGAACTTGACGACTCAACATCTACTCCGGGTCAACGGCATCCCAGGGTGAGTAGCGGCAGTCCTCCACCCTCAGGCCGCTATTCACAGGGAATTCCCCTACCCCCAGCCTGGCGGTCACACTAACCTAAACATCCCTTGTTGCAACTTGAAACAGTTGCTCCTTGTTCTGCCACCACTGAGAACACACCAGCTCCATCCTCTTTGGAGCCTCCCTTCAGGTATTTGAAAGCTGCTGTTAAATTCCCTCTGTCTCCTCCAGACTAAAGAAGCCTAGTTCCTTCAACCTCTCCTCATAAATCATGTTCCCCAGCCCACTAACCATTTTGATTGCCCTCCACTACTCTCCCTCCAATTTGTCCACATCCTTTCTGTAGTGGAGGACCCAAAACTGGACAAAGTGAGTGTGTCTACATGTTCTTTAATGTGCCGTAATCGGCACTACTGCACATTAGCACAGATGAACGCTTTTTGTGTGACAGTTAATGTGCATTGGACTAAAACTACTGTGCATTCGCACAGTTTTTCCTAGCCATGCTTATCCGCAGTAGAATTAGGCCACTGCACATTAAGCATCTCATGTAGACATACCCAGTGTTCCAGATGCAGCCTCAGTGGTGCTGGATACAGGGAAATCATCACTTCCCTCAACCATCTGGCAACACTTCTATCAGTGCAGCCCAGGATGGTGTTAGCTTTTGCAATGAGGGCACACTATGGATTGTAGAGAATGGTTTGGATCACCCTGCCTCAGGCAGGGGGCTGGACTAGATGACCTCCAGTCTAGATGACCCCAGCCCATTTTCCTCTGTAAAGGAAGAATGTCTTACATTTGAAAGATTGTCTTTAAGCAGCTTAGCACAACAGAACTTGGGACTTTTGCTGCTTAGGGAGCTTGGCATTTTCTAAACTCTTTTGTATCCAAAATTCACAGCAGTTCCTTATCATGGCAGGACGCATTTGTCAGCTTCCCTGCCTGCGCTCCATCGGGCCAGCCCACTGCCACAGGTCCTTGTGCAGTCAACAGTCTTATCCAGTTCCACCTGTACCAGGCCTCAGATTCCTCACTTTCATTAATCAGATAGGGATGTAACAATTATATTTGGAGCCTTCAGACAAAGATGAGATCCACATTCATTTATTAGAGCTAAATGCAGCTCACCTCAGTCTAACTAACTGTCTTCCCAATCAGCAGCAATTGAACACTAATGTAGACGAATTGGTCAGCCTTGGCCTTTTGGTAAAATCAAGTATCCATTTATTATCAAGGGATTATGTGCTAACACAGCAGTTATTCTGTATTATAGTCCACTGAATATTTCCATAAGGAAAATCAACTGAAAGTGACCTTTTAAACCAAGTTGTTCCTGGGTCTTTTACTATTCCTTTACCCACCAAGTATTCCTTTTATTACTTTGCTCTTACAATATAGGGTTACTCTCTGCATGGCATGTCACACGTTGTGCTACTCCTTAGCTTAGATTTAAAATATTTTAAACACATCTTTGTTTCCACGTTTCTACGTCAAGCTTTTGAGCATTAGACTTCTTTTCTTTCTCTTTTTTCACTATAGTACATCACAGATGATCAAGGTTTCCAAATATATTTAGTCCTGCATACTTAGCTACTACCTGTAAATACAGGTAGTAAACTGTGCAGTGCATACTGGACAGGAGCACATGTGCAGATGCTGACTGGGAACAAATTTGCTCCCGGTCAGCTCCAACACTAGGGAGCCACGGTGGATAAGGAACTCTCCTGGTCCTGGCACTACTCAGCTCCTGGCTCCCCCCAGGAGCTGGAAACCAAGCAGCACTGGGATAGGGTAGATTTCTGCCTCCCCCCCATCCCAGCACTGCTCAGATCCCAGCTCCCCACAGGAGCTGGGAGCCAAGCAGCACCAGGACTAAAGCTCTCCTGCGCTCCCTGCTATGTAGTCCTCAAAAGTCCGAGAAGTTAAGACTATGGAACTATCAAGCTTGTTTATTCAGAGAGCCAGACCCTGCCTCCCATTCAGCTGTTCCCTCCTGCATTCCCAGGGCCAATGTAACAACTTATACATATCACTCTTAAAGGCACATCTTCCCCCTTGACATGTAACATACACCCATGTACTACTAATATTGGAAGTTTAATTCAACCCATAGTTAAACCATATTTTAACAGGTCTCTATTAGTCTATGTGTTGGCTTTTTAGCTCTGAGTGATCTGCTCAGCTTCTCTGCAGTCTCAGTCCTTACTGCTACACTTCTTGCTCAGTTTCCTTGTTCAGATGTCTCTGCTGTGACATTTTCAATCTCCTCTGTCATGTCTTGTTGCTTTGATATTAGCTCTGTTTCCTTTGGTGCATCTCATGATGCTGCTTCTTTTCTCCCATTTACAAGCTGCAAGTGTCATCTGTTTCTTCTTAACACCTGTCCTTCCGGTGTGACTACTTTATAGGATCTGGGAGCTATATTGATGGGAAACTAGTGCTTTATGTTTGCCCATCTGAAATAAGCACCGTATCTTTGTTGTTCCGTTGTGATAACTCCCTGGAACCCCTGTCATAGTACAATTTTTGTTTGAGGTTTTCAGTTTTGTAAAACGTTTTCGTGTTTTGTTTTTCATTCTGATGAGCATCATCCACAAGATTTGGCAGCCTGGATTTGAGCTTCCTGTTAAACAGCATTTCTGCTGGAGACAATCTACATTTCATGGGTGTTACCTTGTAATTAAAGAGTGACAGATAAAGATTGTTGTATGAATCTGTAGCTTTTCTCAATAGCCTCCTCACTATTTATACTCTATTTTCCACCAAACCATTGGATTGTGGGTATTTAGGACTTGAAGTGTTATGATGAAAACTGTATTTGTTTCCAAGCTCTTTAAAATCACGACAGTTGAATTGAGATCCGTTGTCTCTTGTGGAATCCAATGCCTAACAAATATCAGTTTGATGTGAGTTATGATGTGATTTGCTGTTGTGCTTTTTTGAGCAATGCAATTTTAGGATAGTGAGAATAATAATCCGTCACTAATACATAATTTATTCTTGCATACATGCATAAGTCAATGCCAACTTCATACCATGGAGCTACAGGCTCCTCCACAACCATCATGGGCTATTTTCTTTGTGCTGATCTGTACTTTAGACATGTTGTACAAGTCTTTATTGCATCTTCTATGTCATTATTTATGTTGGGCCAATATAGAGCACCCCTTGCCCTCATTTGCATTTTCTAATGTCTAGATGCCCCTCAGGTATTCTGCTTAATGTGTCTCCCTTTAGCACTGCTGGAACAAGTCGTGAGCCTTTGAACAAAATGCTATCCAGTACTGACAGCTCTTCCTTGAACAGAGAGTAGGGGCTAGGTATATGTTTTTCAGGCCAACCAGCACAAATAACAGTTATCACTTTTTGCAATGTGGTGTCCTGAGCAGTAGCTTCTGCAATTAGTGCCCACATTTTACCTGTGACAGGAATTATTCTTTTAATTGGATTAACATGTACTAAGTCTGCAACTGGACTTCTGTCATTTTCTGTTGTGTCATGTGCTCTGGACAACCTATCTGCAATACATAGATGTTTTCCTGGCATGTACTATACATCTAAATTATACTTTTGCAGTTGACAGAAAAGTCTCTGTAATCTGGGTGGCATATCTGGCAACCCTTTCTTTGCTGTAGTTACCAAAGGTTTATGATTAGTTTCAGCTATCACGGGCTTCCCATAGATGAATATATGAAATTTCTTACAGGCATATGCCAAAGCTGAACTTTCTTTCTCAATTTGTGCATACAGACAGTCTATCTTAGAGAGTGCCCTAGACATGCATGCTACTGGTCTTCAGCTATCCCCATGTTTTTGAAGTGAAGGTGCTCCAATTAATTTTTTAGAAGCATCTGTTGACAATTTAATGCATCTTTTAGAGTCATACCATTTTAGTATTGAAGATTTTATTATTTTTTTCTTCAAGTTTTTAAATCCAGTTTCATGTTCATGTATCCATATCCATTGAGCATTCTTTTGTAGGAGTAAACTAAGGTGTTTGCTATGCTTCAAATTAGGTAGATTATTTCCCTACAAGATTGTTCTTTCCTAGTATTCTTTGCACTCCTTCCTTATCCTATGACCCCAGCTGACTTTCTGCCCTTCGAGCAGGGGGCTGGACTCAATGATCTTCCAAGGTCCCTTCCAGCCCTAGTGTCTATGAAATCTGTAGATGGTGGCATGTTTATAATGGCTTTCACCCTTGTGGGAGCTTTTCTCCCAGATACATTATTTCTTTGATCCTGAATTTGCATTTTTATTTGTTCAGTTTCAAACCTGCTCTGTGAGCTCTTTCTGGTGCCTTTCTTAGCCTCAGGTCATGTTCTTCCATAGTATTTCCCCAAACTAATACATCATCAATATAAACCATAGTTCCATTAAGAACTTAAAAAATTTGTTGCACTTTTCTGGGTTCATCTACACTTGCTGATTTAAGGTGGATTAGCCATTTTTGAGGTGCATTCAGGGTGCAGGTCTATATGTACATGCCCTTAATGCACCTGAAATATGGCAATTTTAGACAATTCGCACCTAAATTTGATACCTGCAAAAGCAGTAGGTTCTGCAATTAGTGCCCACATTCTGGGGATTTCAATACCAGCAAAAGCAGGTATTAAATTTAGGTGCGCCTAAATGCACATGTAGATGCACTAAGACACAACATTGTGTATGTTGACTGACTTGGGACTAACTTTAGCTAGGCAAATGCACATTAAGTTTAGGCGCATGTAAAAGAATGTGTAGACGTGCCCTGTGTGAAATACTTCAGATGCAGAACACAGTCCAAAAAGAAGCATACAAAAGCAATACCTTCTGAAGGGCATATTGAAAGTACATAATCTAGTGCTATTTTTTTCTAGGGAAACTTGCCAAAACCCAGAAGAGGCATCCAAAGTAGAGAAATATTTAGCTTCTGCCATGTTACCTTTTCCCTGGTGGGAATGGGAAAATGCTCCCTTTTGATGTACCTGTTTATTTTCTTAGGATCCGGACACAACCTCAAGAATCTATCTTTTTTTTCTATTATGACCATGTTGGCTAATCTGTCTAATTCCTTTTCCAGTTTCTCCCTTAGTACAAGGGGAACATTTCTTGGAGCATGTATGGTTCTCGGCTTGATGAAGAGATGGGATCCGCTTGATGAAGAGAGGGAAGAGTGTCTTCATAGACAGGCTCGCTAACCTGGTGAGGAGGGCTTTAAACTAGGTTCACTAGGGGATGGAAACCAAAGCCCTGAGGCAAGTGGGGAAGCAGGAGACCTGGAGGAAGAGCAAGCAGGAGGGGGCAAAAGGCTTTCATACTTCCTAAGCAATCAGGGCAATCAACTAGTTACCTCAGGTGTACAGAACTGCATGGAGCCTGCGAAACAAGCAAGAAGAATTGGAAGTCCTTGCACCATAATGGAACTTTGACATGATTGGAACAACAGAGACATGCTGGGAGCTCGCATGACCAGAGCACTGTTATGGATGGGTACAAACTGTTCAGGAAGGACAGGCAGGGGAGAAGAATAGGAGGAGTTGCATTTTATGTAAAGAGCCATGTGATTGCTCACAGCTCCAGGATAAAGCTGGAAAAGATTTATCTTATACTGCACATTGTTGTCCTTTGAACAGCATTTGGGGTTGTTTTCAATAGGAAGAGTAACTGCTGACAAAAAGCTGGGTTTTTTGATGCAATCCTATTTATTTATCAAATAATGTTCAAAGTGTCCTGCTTCATTAGACACAGGAGAACAACACCCCCCATAAAATGATCAGTATTTTACCATTAAGATAGTAGATAAGTTGGTGAAAATCTATTTGAATTAAAAAAGAAAATTTAACAATGCTCTTTTTAACAGAAAGCGTTCCACTTTTATTATATTGGGATAGTAGGAGATAAAGAAAATTAACCAGGTGTATATCTTGATGATCTGCAGCCCTGAAATGTAGCGGTTTCTAAGAGGCCCCCATGTCATAAACCAAGTTAAAACCTTTTGTAATTGCTGAAGTCCTCCATAATGTTTTCAAAAAGGCTTGTTGAGAGTGTCTGGGTTAGGGTCAGAAGGGAGAACAATAAGGTTGATGTCATGCTGGGGGGTCTGCTATAGACCACCAGACCAGGAGGAAGTGGTAGATGAGGCTTTCTTCAAACAGCTAGCAAAAGTTTCCCAATCACAGGCCATGGTCCTTATGGGTGACTTCTATTACCCTGACATCTGCTGGGAGGGCAATACTGCAGTGCACAGGCAATCCAGAAAGTTTTGGGAGAGTGTTGGGGACAACTTCCTGGTGAAAGTGCTGGAGCAGCCAACTAGGGGCCATGCTGTTCTTTACCTGCTGCTCACCTACAGGGAAGAATTGGTGGGGAAAGTAGTAGTGGTTGGCAACTTGGGCAGCAGTGACCACAAAACGATTGAGTTTAGGATCCTGAGAAAAGGAAGGATGGAGTGCAGCAGAGTAAGGACCCTGGACTTCAGAAAAACAGACTTCAACTTGCTCAGGGAACTCATGGGCAGGATCCCCTTGGAAGCCAGACTGAGGGGCAGAGGAGTCCAGGAGAGCTGGCTGCACTAGGGCTGTGCAAAGCTTTGGGTCATGATTCGGAGATGATTCAGATGATTTGGAGGCTGAATATATGAATCTGAATCAAATTGGTGGAAGCTTTAGGCTTTCTGAATTGATTCGGAGCTTCTGAATCGCTTTGGAAAAGATTCGGAGCCAATTCGGCGATTCAGCCATAGAGTATAATGGATAATCAATACAATATTTATAACTTTGTTGTTTTTTTGCCTGATTTGGATTAAACTTGCAGGAGTGCTAGCTGCTGCTGAGAGCATGAAGTCTATCAAGCTTGAAGAAGATCAGTTTAGGGTTTTGGGGGGAACTGCACCCCAAATTCCTGAAAGCAAAACTCATGTCACATGTAACTGTTACATCATGGTGGGGGTGAAACTGCAGGAATAGTAGCCCCTGATAAGGCCACAAAGCCTGCCAAGTTTCAAGAAGATCATTGCAGGGGTTCGGGAGGAACTTCACCCCAAATTCCTGAAAGCAAAACTCATGTTGCGTGTATTTGTTACACCACAGGGGCATAAAAACTACAGGGGTGGCAGCCCCTGGTGAGGCCACAAAGCCTGCCAAGTTTCAAGAAGATCAGTGCAGGGGTTTGGGGGGGAACTGCACCTCAAGCTGCAGACAAGTAAAACTCATGACAGGTGCTTTGGCAACTGACTGTGTCCATCTTGGGGCAGTTGATTGTCTGTATTAATTCTTTCCTCTTCTTAGTCTGTGTTTTTGTAAGTGTTAATTGTTGCTAATTAGCTGGCTACATTAGCTAGCTACTGTGTATTGAGCTAGTCCCTGAGTGAATCATGATTGATTGGTAACTGGTAACACAGTAGCTTAGCAGCCAGGCCTGCAGTAGTGCCATGCCCCCACCCCAAGACACAGTCAGTTGCACAAGCACCCATGTCACAAGTTTTGTCTGTCAGCCCCAGAACCCTGAAGCCCTGCACCTATCTCCTCAACAGCTGGCAGGCTTTGTGAAACTTGGTAGGCTTCATGTTCTCAGAGGAGGCTACCACCCCTGCAAGTTTCATCCAAATTAGGCAAAAAACAACAAAGTTATAGATATTTCATTGCTTCCCCGTTATACCTTATGGCCGGATCTCTCTGGCGGCTCCAAAGCTTCAGAGCCACTTCAGCCAGATCAAAGCAGAAACCTGGTCTGGAGCTCCGGATCGGATCCCTGGCATCCAAGGCAGCTGGATCCAAACCCAGATCGAATAACTGCCTACTTGCACAGGCCTACTTTAAGGAAGCCTTACTGAGAATGCAGTAACATACCATCCTGATGCACAGAAAAACTAGCAAATATGGAAGAAGACCAGCTAGGCTTAGCAGGGAACTCTTTAGTAAACTAAATCACAAAAATGAAGCTTATAAGAAGTGGAAACTTGGATAAATAGGAAAGAATATAAAAACAGTGCTTGGGCATGTGGGGATGAAGTCAGGAAGGCCCAAACTCAATAGAAGTTGCAGCCAATGTTCCCTCTAAGGAGCACCAGTCTGTGAGCGCCGCCTTGATCTGTGAGCGCACCGCCTCAGTCTGGCGTGGGACACTTACCGAAGGAGGTTGGGGGCCAGCGGCTGGGGTCCAGGGCCAGGGGCCGGAGGCTGGAGCTGGGAGCCAGGGACCAGAGGCCAGGGGCTGGAGCTGGGAGCTGCGGGCCAGGGGCAGAAGCTGGGGGCCAGGGGCTGGGAGCCGGCAGGGGTCGGTGGCTGGAAGCTGGGGCCAGAGGCTGGGGCTGGGAGTCAGGGACTGGGACCGGGGGCCAGAGGCAAGGGGCTGGAGCTGGGAGCCAGGGGCCAGTGGCTGGGGCCACAGGCTGGAGGTTGGGGCCAGGGACTGGAGCTGGGGGCCAGGGGCTGGAGTGGGGAGACAGTGGCTGGAGGCTGGGGCTGGAGGCCAGGGGATGGAGTTGGGGCCAGGGGATGGAGGCTGGGGCTAGAGGCCAGGGACTGGAGCCAGGGGCCAGGGCCTGGAGCAGGGAGACAGCGGCTGGAGGCTAGGGCCAGGGGATAGAGCTGGAGCCTGGTGCAGGCTCCGCCAGCTCTGGGGAAGTGCTCCACTTCCCCACAACGGGAGGAGCCACTGCCTGCCCTGAGTGAGGTCATCTCCAGAACACTGCAGGACATGCCCCCAGAGGCCATGCCAGGGAGTGGAGCAGTGTCCTGGAGCCAGCGAAGCCTGACTTAGGGCTGGCAGTGGCTCCTCCCTGAGGTGAGGCAAGGCAAGGACGGAGGCTGGGGCGGGCAGCTGGCACAGGCTCCTGGCTCCAGGGAAGTGCTCCGCTCCCCAGCCCTGATGCGGAGGAGCAGAGCACTTCCCCGGAGCCGGCGGAGCCTGCACCAGGCTCTGGCTCCAGCTTCTCCTGGTGCGGCTGTGAAAAGGCTGTGCATAGCTGCACTTCTGGTTGTGCACGGCCACACACGCGTACGCCTTAGAGGGAACCTTGGTTGCAGCTAGTAAGAGATGTGAAGGGGAACAAGAAGGGTTTCTACAACTATGTTGGTAGCAAGAGAAGGATCAGGGAAAGTGTGGGTACCTTATTGAATGGGGGAGGCAACCTTGTGACAGAGGTTGCAGAAAAGGCTGAAGTGCTCAATGACTTTTTTGCCTCCATCTTCACAACTCCCAGATTATTGCACCGGACTGCACAGTTTGGGGAGGAGGTGAGCCCTAGGTGGTGAAAAAACAGGTTAGGGACTACCTAGAAAAGCTGGCTGTGTATAAGTCCGTGGGGCCAGATGGGATGCTCCTGCTCCTTTCTGTAACCTCCTGCAAAGTGATTGAATCTTTTACATTTGTTGCAGCACTTATCAAATCCAGGGCATTGCATGGGTTTGTGGTAACCACCACAGCATCTGCAGCTGACCACAGTTTCCTCAAGCAATTCTCTTTGGCATCCACTTGCTTGCTTCATAGTGAGGTCCTCCTTTTTGTATTGTTTGTATGTTTTCTTAGGTTTTTGCAGTCTTGTAATCCTGTCTAGTTCAGCTGGCTCTGCTTTTTCCTCCAGCTTCTGCAGTCTGGCATTTGTTATCTCAGCCATTTGGCACATTCTAACTACCTTTTCCAAATGAAGCTCAGGATCCTTTAGCAGTCTTTTCCTAAGGCTTGTATCCCTTATACCCAATAGAACCATAGAATGTTAGGGTTGGACGGGACCTCAGGAGGTTATCTAGTCCAACTCCTTCCTGAAAACCAGACCATCCCCAACTAGATCATCCCAACCAAAGTTATGTCTAGCTGGGTTTTGAAATCCCCCAAGGATGGAGCTTCCACCACTTCTCTGGGTAACTTGTTCCAGTGGCTTACTACTCCCTAGTGAGAAAATTCTTCCAATACTTTTTGGTCTCTGATAATGGATTCTTTTAGATCTCCAAAGTTGCATGTCTGGCTCTTTGACAAACTCCTCTGAAGTCTCATTATTTCTGCTGTCTCATGTGGAAATTATACTGTTCAAAGATTTCATTTTGTTTGGGTATACAATATTTCTCAAACTTTTTTTTTAATTACTGTGCCATAACTTTTCTGTTCTGCTTCTGACAGTTGTAGGCTATTATAAAGAGACAGAGCTTCTGGGCCTGCTATATTTAAAAAAAAAGCTACCTTGAGTTAATCTTTCTTCTCTGTAGCTCTGCTGGCCATCATATATTTGGTAAAGCTCTGCTTAAATTTCCTCCAGTTTTCTGCTGCATTTCTGGACAGCTTTAACTCTTTTGAAATTTTTAGTTGCTCCTTTTTTTTTCCACTTTCTTCGTACCCCACTCCTCATACCATGTGTAGTTCTTAAAAGACCAAGGAGTTAAGATTATAGAACCATCAAGCTTGTTTATTCAGAGTCAGATTCTGCCTCCTGTTCTGCTGTTCCCTCCCGCAATCCCCATGCCAAGGTAACAACCTATACATAACACTCTTAAAGACATCCACACACCTGCCAGCCCCCAAGCTAGCACCCAGGAGGAGTCTGGAGCTCCCCCTGGCTGCTGCAGAGGGCCAGAGCAGGTTTGAGACAGTCTTACAGCAAGCTGCTCCCAACAGGAGCATATTTGCTTCCAATAAGGAGCACATGTAGACGTGCTCCCCAGGAAGGTTTACTAGGTTTACTGCACAGAATTTTACTGTGCAGCAAGCCTGTGTAGCATTCATTGAACATGTAGACAGACCCAGCTAGTTCTCTGAAAAATTAGTGCTAAACCCTGAAGTCAAGGAGCTAAATTAAATTTGGCCTCTTGATGCCAGAGGAATTGAATTGCTATTTCATGGTTAAACCCTGTATATTTCAAATGTCCAGTTACTCCATCAGGTTTGCATACACTACTTGCATTGACTTCATTGGGAATTGCTCACATGCAACTAACAGAATAATTAGGCCCCTGAAAATTTCAACTTGTGTCCCCAAGCATAGCTACTGTATTTTTAACTGATTCAGAAAGACATATATCTGTGACCCCAGACCAATGACTGAGAGCAGACATTAGCACCCAGAAAGCTAGTACTATCTGTTCCACATGGGATATACATCAATCTATAACCTGCACAGCCTGTATTTAAAATACAAACTTCGATATAGCACGAGGTAAGTATTTCTGTTACCATGACACTGAGCAAGAAGGTAAACATTACTCTCCCTAGAAAATGAAATACAAGGTAACAGAACATTTTAGCAAGTCTAATGACAGAACTCAGAGCCATAATAACAGAATATAGAAGACAAATGAAAAGACTCATTTTGAAACTCTGAAATGAAAAAGAAAATATTGAAATATTTTGCATACAGAAGAAAAGAGATTTCACATACTCTGTCTGAAAGTGACAGAAACAATGTGTTTCTCAGAGGCTGGTTTTTATATCTGAATTCACAGTCTGTGGGATAGAGTTGAACAAGAAGCTCCGTAGATAATTTCTACAAATATTCCAATTAGAAATCAGATTATTTCTCAAAATACAGGAAGAAATAATCCAAATACCACAGACATGTAGAGGAGTTATTAATTACTATTAGCAAAAAGTTATTATTGGAACGCTCATGAAAAATAATTTAATTTTTTCATACCAGATATAGCTACACCTTTTAAATCTAGTATTTTCAAACTGGGCTTACTTAGGCACACATATAATATAATGCAACCAATTATACAAACAATAAATAAAACCTTCAAGCAAAATATAAAAGGTCTATGACCATATGTGATCAAAATTATATAAATGCACGCAGTTCAGTGCAAAGAAAACAAGCCAATAACAAAAGGTAAACTGAATTAATGACAACATTCAGGCTAAGCATTCCAGGATCAATCTGTCACAATCTCTTCTGTAAAAGTAGATGAGATCAAGTTATTGATTTGAGACTAGAGGGATTCTAATTCTGGTTCCAGCTCCCATACTTCAGGCTCAATTTGTTACTAGTTTTAAATAACTTCTAGTGATAATTTAGTAGGAGTCCTGGTGTTCGACATATACAAGGAATAAATTAGATTTTAGGCCTTGAAGTGCTTAACTGCATCTTTATGTGGGATAGTAATTAGCAGAGGTGTAACAACATGGCCAAGCACCCACAGCAGCTGCCACAAACAGGGGAAGCAGCAACTTCCAGTTGCAGATGCTGCCTGACTGCGATAATGCAGCTGCAGCAGCAGTGGTTTTTTCCTGCAACCCCTATGCCTTGGGCAGCTGCCCAGCCACCACACCCTAGTTACACCACTGAGTAATTAGACCCTGACTCAGTTAGGTACTTAAGCATGTGCATAACTTCACAAATGTGATCTTGTTAAATCAGGGCCTTAAGCATGTGTCTAACACAAAGCCTGCGTATTTAAGTCCCACTGTCTACAGTGAAGCAAGTAGTTAAAGCCCTGAAAAGGGATGCTTTCCTAAATCAAAGGCTTAGAACAGACTACCTTGCAGCCCTAAACCTATGATTACTAACCCCTCACTTGTTACCTTACATTCAGCAAAGATTTAAAAGCTTCTTTGGATCCATTCAGGAAGAGCCTCCCCGGAGCAGACAAAAGTCAGAGACATTCTTTTTTAAGAGTCCTGTTCCCCTTCACCCAGCATTGTGGCCAATTCAACCAAACAAAATCTTGTGACCCCACAAGTGGAGGTTATTTACTGATCTTAATAGAGTTGTCCACCTTAATGCTGAATGACTGAAATACATCTTTAACTGAGCCAGGATCTTAGACTGGACTGCCATTTTGATGTTCTCATCAGGGAAATGATGCTGTAAACACCCATACTTGATTCACACACATGGTCTCTTGGTTGCCTACAGTTAGACCCATCTGTTCGGATGGCATCCTGCCCACCCAAGTTGCACATGGGAATACATGCTGGGCAACGATTGGATTAGGTAAGTGTTTCTCAAACTGGGTCGGTGTCGACTTCCTTTTGGGAACGCCCAAGAGAAAAAGAAACATTTTTTTTAATGGATTGTTTTCATTTATTGCTATACTATTGATACATGGGTTTGCTGATTCCTGGAAATCTATGACCCTGCAGGAAATTAAATCAGAGTTTTTGCTTCATCCTGTTTTTTATATGTATTTTACCACTCCCCATCTATTTTAGATGCAGGTTTTGGTTTTCACCTTTCCCTTTGTAAAAGGCTTTCCACAAGGGAAAGCCTGACTATCATGCCATATTAGAAGTAAGATACTGTGCAGTGTTTGAGAGATCCTACTGTAAACGATGATTCTGCATGGTACTACAAGCATCATCTCATCTACAGAAAAATACCTGCTTTGGAAAGCGTTGTCACCATCTGATAATTAAACTAACTGCTCTGGTTGAAACCTACTTATTATTGTCCAAATATCTTTGATTGCCCAGACATTTATGGATAGTCTTACTAAAATCCACAGCACAAATTTTGGGGAAGACAGTGGCAGGCAACATTCATGTCCCCAAATGAGTACAGCTGCACAAATACAGCTCAAAATAATTCAATAAATATCCCTTCGTCTCCCCCCTCCAACCTTTTGTGTGTGAGTCATCATTGGCCCCTTAATTTTATAACTCAAAATTTGAAACAAAATAATTTCCAAACCCAGGCTTTCAATTCCTGTAAGCCAAAGAACTTTGTTATAGTGAGGTGTATTAGACAGTGTCCAGTGAAACTACTGTCCGTCGTAATGCTGTTTATTGAAATTGGGGAAAAGGAAGGAAACTGTGGCACCCCTTTCTCATTCAGATAAATTGTACTTTTGAATAGAAAGCTACCTTTATTTAAAAATAAAAATAATATGATGTAATCCTGTTCCTTTGCATCTGGGAAATAAAAGCCTCTTCAGTGTGTTCCTGCTTTCTGATTCCACTATTTTGACATGATGTCAAGATGCTCGCATTCTGCTGTAGGTCTCAGATCACAGTTGGAGTGACTTGATTCAGTGTTGAGTCAGTAGTGTCAACAAGTCTCCCAGCACAGTCAAAGAGCCTCAGTGTAGCCTCAGAGCAGATAGTGTCAGAGAGACCTTTCCCCTAAACTAAAGCAGGGAGACAGGTGATTTATTTTTATTTTTAGTTCTCTGTTTTGTTCTTTCTTTGACCCAACTGCACAGAGCTCCTGCTTCTAATTACCTGCATTTTAGCAATAAGTGGTCAGAAATACCCCTCTCTCAGCATGAAAGAGCTATTATAAAAGCCGAGTGGAGTAATATTTTCTTAAAAGAATGAAATACCATCCTCAGACAGGAACCAAAGTACTACATTTCTTCAAACCAGCCAGCATTGCAGCAAAAATTGCTAACAGAGCCAGATGGTCCTTTGGAGGTACTGGGCCATATTGCGGGGCTGGGTATAGCTGCATCATCCCAGGGGGAGCTGCAGGAAACATTATGCCTGGGGAAGTCCCTCCAGATTGAACATGCTGCAGCATCTTTTTCTGTTAGTAGTCCAAATGTTAACCTCCTCAAACAGCAACCAGTTTACCAAAACCTTGAGGTGTTGCATCTTATCTGACTAAGGTATTTTTAATCCAAAAATGAAATCATGCCCCAATAGGAGGTTTGCTATTGATTTCAGTGAAGCTTGTGCTTCACTCCAGATATCTGTTAGATGGCAAATACACTTGAGTATAGATCATCAGAACTTCCTCATTCTCACAGGAGTCAACTTCATGTTCCAGACAGATGCAGAAAGAGGTGCCTTCCTTAAAGACCATAAAAATGAGTGTATGGGCAGTGTCATATAGTGAGCAGGAGACAGTAACAAACCCATTTCTAGAGGAAGGAAAAGCAAGCTGTGATTATTGTAAAATTCCCAAGCAATTGAACTAGTATTTGCCCTCTGCCACTAGCAAAAAATGTTGAGGTATGGACTGTTAAAAAGTAATGAAGACTTTGGATTTGAATCAGGGCTTGGATTTTCACTGGATTTCTCTGTCAGCTGCAGCCTCCTGAACATAGAAGGTCCCTGTAAGAGATGTGACAGTGATTACAAGCTGCCAGCATTCCCTGTACTTAAAGGACCTGGAAATGGCTGCTGCAACCACAGAAGTGATAGGAGCTGGTGGGAAAGGGAGCACGGCTGTGATACCTGAGTTAGACACTGTGGCTTAGTGCTTCTTAGGCAGCCTCAAAATGGGGGTTCAGTGGAGCCCAAACTGCAATATAAAGGCACTGCTGTCAGACAGGACAAACTTGGAGGGAAACAGCAATGCCACTGTCTGTCTTCCTTGGCTGGCAAATCCAAGTCTTATAGCCTTATCCTGGTGGGCACATGCTGCCTTCCACCCACTTCCCTAGGGCAAAAGTCCCTTTGTCCTCTGCTATTGGTAAAGGGTGAATAGTAGTGGAGTCGCTTGGCAATTTCATAACAGCCACAGCTTTCTTTTCCTTCCCCAGAAAAGGGGTTGGTATCTCCTGCTTACATTCAGAAAACTACATAGGAGGGTTCAATCTATGCAGACCAAGAAGTCTAGGGCTAGGAACAGACGTTCAAAAAGCTTGAGCCTCCATTGATTCAATATTTGCAGCTAACCTGCAGAGAAACCAGTTTGAACCAATTTGCAAGTAGATAGACATTCACTTTTGATTCAGGAAATGCAGGCACATGCTAGGAGCCAGGGAGTGGTAAAGTAAGCCCTCCCTTCCCTTCCTTAGTGCTGAGCTGAGGGAGGTGGAAGTGGGGCCGGGCCCCAGCAAAATGATTAGGGAGGGGTTTGTACCCCCACCCTGGCCTGCACAGTCACCAGCCAGGGTGTGTCCGAGGGGGAGAGGGAGGAAAGGAAGCAGCCCTTGCCAGGATTTTCCAACCCCACTCACTGCTCAAGGGGCAGGGAGTGTTGTCAACCCCCAGCTAGTACTCTGAAGCAAAGGATGGGGGGAAGGGAAGAATGCTTGTGTGCTGTGCATGCATCTGTTGAGGATATTGAGCTTTTCAGTCTCCCTCTCTCTGCTTCTTCATGCTGTCTGAAGCAAACTGACAGGCACTACATTCATTGCAAACCAAGTCATTTCTTACAACTCTCTCTGTCCCCACATTGACACCAATCCAGCAGTCAGCAGGGAGCTTATCAGAACACAAAGCTTATCAGCCCATCAAGAAAAAAAAGCATCTCTCATTAGTTCAAGATCTTCTTAAACTGCTTTTTGCTTAGGGGCAATGAACTGATTATGGTTAGGGGCAACCAACATGGGCTCATTAGAGGCAGGGCCTGTCAGACCAACCTGGTGGCCTTCTATGACCAAGTCACAAAATCATTGGATGCAGGTGTCGCAGTGGATGTAGTCTTTCTGGACTTTAGGAAGACCTCCTACACTGTCTTTCACCCCATTCTCATTAAAAAATTAGGCGACCGTGGTGTTGATGCCTACACAGTCAGATGGGTTGCAAATTGGCTGTAGGGCTGCACCCAGAGAGTGGTGGTGGATGGGTCATTTTCGACCTGGAGGGATGTGGGCAGTGGGGTCCCCCAGGGCTCGGTCCTCAGGCCTGTGCTGTTCAACATCTTCATCAGAGACTTGGACGAGGGGGTGAAAAGCATCTTGTTCAACTTCACAGATGACACTAAGATGTGGGGAGAAGTGGGCATGCTGGAGGAGAGGGACAGGTTACAGAGGTGGGTGGATGAGAACAGGATGGGTTTCAATACTAACAAGTGCAAGGTATTGCACTTGGGGAGGAAGAACCAGCACCATACCTACAGGCCGGGGAACTCTCTTCTCATCAGCACAGAGGCAGAAAAGGATCTTGGAGTTATTATAGATTCCAAGATGAACATGGGCCGCCAATGTGAGGACACGGGCAGGAAGGCCAACCACACCTTGTCATGCATCCACAGATGCAACACGAGCAGATCCAAGGAGGTGATCCTCCCTCTCTATGCAACAATGGTGAGGCTGCAGTTGGAGTGCTGTGTCCAGTTCTGGGCGCTGCACTTCAGGAGGGATGTGGCCAGTATCGAGAGGGTCTAGAGGAGGGCCACTCGCGTAATCAGGGGGCAGCAAGACAGGCCCTACGAGGGGAGGCTACGAGACCTGAACCTGTTCAGCCTTCACAAGAGAAGGCTGAGAGGGGATCTGGTGGCCATCTATAAACTGGCCAAGGGAGACCAGCAGTCCCTGTTCCCCTGAGCACTACCAGGACTGACAAGGAATAATGGCCAAAAGTTGAGTGAGAGTACATTCAGGCTAGATATCAGGAGGCACTACTTCACAGTCAGGGCGGCTAGGATCTGGAACCAACTTCCAAGGGAAGTGATTCTCGCCCCTACCCTAGGGGTCTTCAAAAGGAGGCTAGATAATCACCTAGCCGGGGTCATTTGACCCCAGCATTCTTTCCTGCCCGTGGCAGGGGGTCAGACTTGATCATCTGTTCAGGTCCCTTCCAAACCTAACAACTATGAAACTATGAAAGCATTTTTAAGGAACAATGGAGGGACATTACCAGCTGACATATTAATTAGCTTCAAAAAGGCGTAAGTGGATGCTGTTCTGTCTACCTTTATTCCAGTGAAATTGGACACACACACATAGACACCTCTCAGCACTAGCTAGCTTGCAGGGTGGCATGACCATGATCAGATGCCAGCTGTGGGAAAAAGGAGGGAGGGAGAGGGATCCACATGCTTGAGCAGCGTGTGGACGCTGCTGTACTTGCAGTCTCCACCTCCCTCTCAGCCAGCTGGAGCTCCAGATAGGGAGGAGAGAGGCAGGGCCAGCCCTGCTCTCTGGAGCAGACAGCCCAGCCTAGCCCAGGTTTAAGAAGCATGCTAAGATTCTGGGGGACACTGATTTAACTTAAACCAGGAAGGGGTCTGGGACAGAAGTTCCATAAGCCAGTTTGACCCAAGTCAATTAAGTCTAATGGTACATTCAACCAGGTTTATCTTAAACCAATTTCAGCCATTTTGAAACTGGTTTATGTGCACTGAACTTAAGTTCTGCTACAGGTTTAAACAAGTTTCTAGTCACTTAAATCAGTTCATGTGTAACTTCTGTCCCTAGCTTAGATGACTGGCACTGCATGGCATTAAAAATATTCAGTAATGGACTAGTTCACCTACTGCAGCTCTTTTAGGAACATCCTGGAGCACTGGAAAGTACTGAGGTTGGCTGAATGCAGCTGTGACACCCTGGGACAGCCATAGCACCTCAGCGTGGACATACTACAATGGCTTTTAGTCATTTGGTGGAATAACATCTGCTAGTGGTCTCTGTGTTCATGTAAATATGAATCCAGGTTCCCCTTCCACCTTCTACCCCAAAAGCCTATGTAACATGTTAGGTGGAAAGAAGCCTCTTTGTGCAGGTGTTCTGCACACATACGTCTCAAAAAGGGATACTGAATGGCATAAGTGGTGTGTGGGCTCTGAGGAGGACCTGCACACCACTATGAGTTGCACCTGAACAGCAAACTTTAATGACCATAAACTGGATATGGAACAAAACACAGTGGTTGAATGTAATTACTCTCTTGTGATATGTTACTGTACCTTAGGAAGGGATGTAATCAACATGACATTTACATACTGGTGAAGCATCTAATAACTGCTGCACAAGATCTTGGTAAATTTATACACATGCTGACTCCTGGCTAAGGACCACAGACAGAAAGCATATTGCAGTGCAGCATACTGGGTGGTGTGGTGACTCATGGAGAAAAGCAGGAATTTGTGCTAGAAAATGGCATTTTGGTATTTTTGGGGTTGTTTTTTTTTTTAAGTCTTTCATAATAATCCTGGAAAAAATAATCCCCATGCTAAACAAAACTTCATGTGGTACTTAATAAAGAGGTATTGCAACACCTGTAAATGCAGAGAATTAATGAAAAGGGACCTAAAGATGTCAGATGGATAGAAAATGAGATTCAGCCAGAAAAAGCATTCTAGACACCATGGTCAATGGGGGAGTAATAAAACCTGTAACTCTGATGAAGATCAAAGGGCAGGAAATTGCATTAGCTTATAGCAAACACTTATAGCAGAAGAAAGGCAAGATGATTTGGCTGACTAAACATCTATACCATGGGCAACTCCTAGAGTAATAGTTGAAGGTGCTGAGCTCCCAGGGTTTCAAGCGGTGTTGTGCATTCAGCTCCTTCCAGAGCTATGTCTCATGTCATCATGAGTAAGAGAGGTGGTAGTCCCCAGTTCCCTGATGGAACTGCACCTTGAATAACAAGTACAACACTTTGTTGCACTGTAAATATAGCAGCTTTTAGGTACCAGCAATATGTTACCATCTGAGAAAGAATACAGAGAAAGAAATAAAAATGATAAGTTATTAAAAATTACAGGTCTGAATCACAAAAAAGACTAGGAAATCTAAATGGACTAAAATGCAACCTTGATGCAACTTTGAAGAAATGACGTCTGCTTACACCAAGGTTGCATGAGGCTGAATGTGTATAATTAAATTAAATGATGACTCCCATTTGAAACATACATGTTGTTTTCACAGCTGGGCTAAATTAATCCCTGAGGTATGTACACTCTCTTCATCTGAGTCAAAAGAAGAATAAATTTATCCTTCTATATTGTAATGTGCATCTAAACAGTGGTGTAGCCTACAATTTGTGTGCATACATATGGACAAAGCAGGCTGTATTCAATTTGGGTTTGGATTTGGCCTGATTCGGGGGACAGCGATTTGATTTGTTGATTCAGATCACTGTCCCAATTCAATTCAATTCGGCTGAATCCAAATCTTAAGATTTGATGCTAACTCAGAGAATCAGCAATTCGGCCATAAACACCATAAAAATGTTTTTTCTACATACCTTGAGGTACCAGGCATACCTTGTGAATGCTGAGCTGGTGAGGTGGATGGAGCATCCCACAGGAGCATGGGGGCCACCCGGGTGCTCGGCAGCTGACTCAGAAGTGGAATGGAAGTACTTCCAGCCCACATCTGGGTCTGCCACCGAGAGCATGAGGGAACCCCCCTGTACCCTTCTGGCTCGGCAGTTGGCCGCAGGGGGACCTCAGGTGCCCCTCCCCCCGACCTAGGAGGTACCAGTTGCCAAACTTGGAGGAGAGCCCCCCGCACACTCTGTGGCGCACCCAGAAGTGGACTGGAAGTGCTCCTGGTTCCACTTCTGGGTTCGCCGATGAGCACACTGGGGACCCCCCCATGCTCCCATGGGACGCTCCATCCACCCCAGCATCGCAGCATTCTTGAGCTGTCTGGTACCGTGAGGTATGTAGAAAAGGCATTTAAAACTGTGTCTAAGTCTGAATCATCAAATCTCTCCGAGCCTCTCCAAATCGATTTGGAGGGTTCTGATTCAATTCAGACAGATTAAAGGGTCTCCTGATTTCATTTGAATTCAGATATTTGGTTGCCAAATTGGTCAGAATCTCCGCCAAATCGAATCAGCTTCGCACAGCCTTAATAACCATGCACACGTGTACACATGTGTACCTACTAGTGTGTTAACTTTCTCTTCTAGTTTTCCTTTCCAAATTCACTGTAGAAATACAATATTACAGTACAGTAAATGATTGAATACAAGGTGTATAGCATATTACTGTACATGGCAAGAAATATTATAACAACACATAGAAAATCTATAAGTAACGAAAATGCTCATGTATTGCATATGAATTATCAAGCTAATAAATAATTAGGAAGTTTTAAAACATGTATTGTATGTTACATTATTTAAAACAATTTAAGCAAGCAGTAGAGAACATAGGGTAAGGAAGCAAGAGCTGGATTTCCAACCTCTTTGTGCCTTAGTTTATCAAAATGAGGATACCAGTTACACCTCAAGTGAAATTATGGGGATGAGTCTGTCGATGCTTTGGACTCCTTGGATAAAGACATTCTCTAAGCACATGCTATTACAACTAAAATTAGATAAGCTGGTGTAAAGATATGTACTGCAGGCATATTTATTGTGCTCACAGGAGCCAGTGTTTCACCCATCTATTCTTTTATGTTCTGCCCAGAATTGTCTAGCTAGGACTAACACCCATATGTGACTATTTCTTAGCTTTGTGACTTATTGGGAGCGCTTGCCCTCATGCACCTTAACAAGCCATTATTACCCAGCACTCCTCTGGCTGTTGCAGGGGGTGGAAGACAGAGAAATTAAAGAATGCATCATCCAGGGCACAAATTAAAACTGTTACAAGTAGAGACCTAGTAGAAAGTCTCAGAATAGAATGAATTATGTATTTGAACACTTAAGGTTTCCTTGCCTTTATTACAGCATGGGGTCTGAACTCTGCTTTCTTCCCTGTGCTTTATTACATGGTTAGAAGTCCCACAGTATGAACCTTACAGTTTGAATTTTGAAGCACCTATAGTGTCATACATTTTATTTTAATATTTGTCACCGACAGTGCCGACAGATAAAAAGTGCTGGCTCCCCATGGTGTGATATGCGGGATTGTCAATGGAGCTACACAATTGCTTTTGCTAAGTGCTTGCGGGGCTCACTGTGCCAAATCCCGCAAATTGCTGCATTCACTCCACTTTGCAGCGTTGTGCCAAGGCAAACTGCATTAGAAAAGTTATTCGCTTGCAGGAGGGTCATTTGCCTAAATGGCTGATTTCATTTTAAAGTCCTAAGCAATTGTCTTCAGACATTTCTACAGCACAGTTCTATAATTGTAACATTCAAGAAATGGTGGGAACTTTTGTGTTGCTTATAATTTATTCTATTTATTGCTTATGATTGCAGAAAAAAATCTGCGTTTTCCCACCCCTAATGTTTCCTGTCTAAAGAACTCATGGAAGCAAATGCTTCTAATGACAATACTGAGCCTACATCTATTATTGTTTTCTCTTCTTCTCTCTATATTCTTTTATTTTACTAATTCTCCTTTTATTTCAATTTCTTGGAATCTTTTTTTATAGCTTCAGATCAATACTATCAATCAAATCATTGTTTAAAGTGGGTAACAATATTAAGAACTATAATGGTTACACCTTGAGTATCAGGGGAGTTATTTGTATTCCCTGCCTACTCTCTTTGTCTTACTCACATGTCAATTAGAAAAAATGATTAAAACAAAAAGGTCCATGATAATGACTTGGAAAAAAGACTTGGATGAGGATTGGTTTAATGACAGTCAAACCAGTCATCAGGATATGCTTCTTTCCGAGAGTCTGAATTGTACTTAGAGCCATATTCTTTCCTGGTACAGGTTTACTGACTTTAATGAAGTTATTAGAAGAATTAATCTGGCCCAGTTTGCACAAAACTGAAGGGAAAAAAAAGAAATCCTATTAAAATAGTGCCATTGCTGAGTTTCAGTGTCCATTACCAGTGATTATAGGAGATAACAGTACCTCCTGAATTAACAGGGTCTATCTTTAACCTTATAAACTGTAGTTACCCAATATGGGATTCCCCAAGGGTTTTATATTTTAATCCATGTTTTCCTGTCAAAGGAGGAAATAAATCCCATGAAATGAGTGGAATGTATAAAATCAACTTTGTATTTTTATTATAAGGGCAGTTTTACACTGAGACCTGGGTAGATGCTCAGGTTCATTCACAGTGGTTCCTCTGTACAGTGGATGCATACCAGAATCTGCAGAGAATCCATCAGGTGCCTCTGCATTTTTTCTAAAGTGGCCTCTGATTTGGAGGGTCTAAATTAAAATATGCTAGGCCTGATTGAAGAGAAGCTGATCTCATATCTCTCATTGCTTTCAAATGGAGTGCAGAAGTGTCTGTGGAAAACCAGAGGCCAGCTTTATCATGTTATACCCCAGAGTTATTGGCCATTTAAAAGTTCAAGCTACAGTGATTCTGGTGCATGTCCACATTGGAGACTGGGTCAGAATCAGTCATTCCTGACTGCTGGTGTTCAGTCCACTTACACTGCCCAGACTTGGAGAGTCTAGGGTTAAGTATGGACATTCAAAAAGCTCAAGCCTGAATCGATTCAGTCTTTGCAGGTTAGTCAAACCTGCATAGATTGAATGGATATGCAAGTGAATAGACATTCACTTTTGATTCTGGAAATGCAGGCACATGCCTGCAGTGGCTTAGGCTAGAAGCCGGGGGGTGCTAGAGCAATCCTCCCTTCCCTTCAGCAGTAGCCAGAAGGCTGGAGAGAAGCTGAGCTGAGCTGCAGGGAGGTGGGGGTGGGAGGCAGTGGCCAGGCCCCAGCAGGCTGAGTATGATTGGAGAGGGAATTAAATCCCCACCCTTGCCTGCAGGGACCCCAGCCAGAGTGTCACTCAAAGGGGAGGGGGGGAAGCAGCCTTTGCCGGGCATTTGGTTGTGGGGCAGCATGGCCAGACCCCAGCTGGCACTGAAGGGTCAAGCAGTGAAAATTGGGGCATGGCCAGATTCCTGACCCTTGACACTGGGCTTGAGGCGAAGGAGAGAATCACAGAGAAATGGGACTGGTAGAGACCTCCAGAGGTCTAGTGTCTAGTGCAGCTCCTGCCTGAGCCCTGGCCAGACCCTCTGGTACAAGCACTAGAATCTAAAGAGTGGAGGGTTTGCTCACCGGGGAGGCTCTGTACTCCTGGGGAAAAAAGCCACAAAGGGCTTCCTGTGGCCGGCTTTCCTCCCCTGCCTCACAGCAGGGCTCAGCACTGCACCCCTCTAGCCCTGTGCCCCAAGGTGGTGCTGCACTTAGCCCCACCTGCCCAGCCCCATGACAGAGGAGAAGGAGGGGAAGAGTCCTGCCCGCGCCAGTGGCTCCGTGACAGCCCAACCTGGTCTGAGCATGGGGAGCCGAAAGCAATCCAGGTGCACAGCTCCCATGGCCCCAGCCTGAGCTACAGCCAGCAGGGAAGGGCCCTGCCCCCACGGCCTTGCTCAGCCCAGCCCTGCCATCCGCCCGCTTCACCCAGGGCTGGGGCCAGGGCTGGGGCTGTGGGGCTGAGCCAGGATGGTGTGCAGGCACTGCTGGGGGTGGGCACAGAGAGGCCAAACTGTCAGAGCAGTGCACTACCCAGCTGGCTAAGTCTCAGGCTGGGGCCATGGGAGCTCTGTGCCCAGCTTGCTCCAGCATCCCTGCACCCAGGCCAGGCCAGGCTGTCATGAAGCCACTGCGGCTAGCAGGGCTTTCCTCCTCCTTCTCCCCTCTGCCCCCCCCCCCACAGGGACAGGTGGTAGGAGGGATCTGTGCAGTGCTGCCTAGGGGCACAGGGCTGGAGGGGTGCAGCGCTGGGCCCCACTGTGCGGCAGGAGGGTGGGGGGATAACTGGCCCCAGGAAGCCCTTGGTGGCTTTTTTCCCCAGCAACACAGAGCCCCCCACAGTGAGCAAACCCTCCACTCTTTAGATTCTAGTGCTTGTACCGGAGGGTCTGGCCAGGGCTCGCACAGGGGCTGGACTAAACACTAGAGGACCTCTGGAGGTCCCTGCCACCCCCACCCCCTCTCAGCCAGCCAGAGCAGTGATAGTGCTCCAGCTAGGGAGGAGAGGGGTGGGGCCAACCCTGCTCTGCTGGAGCAGGCAGCACAGCCTAGCACAGCCCAGCCTAGGGCTGCAAAACATCCTGAGATGCTAGAGGTCTATGAGTTAATTTAAACCAGGAAGGGGTCTGGGACAGACGTTCCATAAATTGGTTTGACCTAAATTAGTTAAGTCTGATACTAAATTCAACCAGGTTTACCTTTAACCAGTTTCAGTCATTTTGGAAGTGGTTTATGTGCACTGAATTTCTGTTCTGTTACAGATTTAAACCAGTTTCTGGTCACTTAAACCCATTTACATGTAACTTCTGTCCCTAGTCTAGAAGGTTATAAAGCTTTCAGGAAAAACAAGCTATACTCAGTCATCAACATTGCCTAAAGACATGTGCGTAAGACATCTCTGGAGGAGACTCCCATTACAAGGCCTGTGCAGAAGAATAATAAGAAAGTTGCAAAAAATATTAATGAGTCTCTCTTGGATACAAAATATTTGTTCAACACCCTTATGGGTAAAGTAGCATACAACTGAGCAGAGCACTGACAACAGGGAGCCTGTATTGAATGAGATGCATCAGTATGTCTCAGCTAAGGAGCAAAGCGTCATTTCTGAAGATATAGCTCTGCAAAGAGGAGAGCCAGGTTTTCATGCCCAATTTGCTGATCCTCTGCTGTAATTATGGGTGTCAGCATTGATTTTAACATTTATTTTCTATCTCTACACTCCTCCTTTTTTCCCTTGGAGTCTGGATACTAGGGGGGGATGTTCTTGGCTTACCACTGTGCTTGGTATCTCCTTTGCTTTAGTTTTCTATTTTCAGCAGTAATTTACAATGGAAGATGATATTTTTCACCACTTTAAATATACTGCCAGTATTCTACTTTGCTTCCCCCACACCTGTTCCCTTCCCCTGACACAGACATATGTCAGAGTTAGTATCTGACATTCCTAGTCTTCCGCTTACGGTTGGTATAATCATTAGGCTAATATTCTAGTTCCACAGTATCACCCTACAAACTGCAGTCCTGATCCTGCAAAGCACCACCTCATGTGCTTTGTTTTACACACATAAGTTATCTCAGTGAATGCTGTGGAACTAGCCATGTGCTTAGAATTAAAAGTATGGATGTGTTTGCAGAATCAAGGTGAAAGGAGATGCAATTTGCTGCTCATCCCTGGAGAGGAGAGAGAGAGGGATGCCCAGAAAGCAGATGGGGAATAGTGGCTCAAAAACTGGAGTCACCCTGCAGAATTAAGGCATCAGATAATCTCTGTGTAAGGCTAGTGCATAAAAGATTTTCATTTTAGTTTATTGTTGTGCCCTCCAATTGTTGTTCAGTTCTTTATACTACTTCAGTCTTCTATTTGCAAAAGGAAATCTAAGCTTCCCCTCTTCTTGCCTTCTCCCAGCAAAGAGCCATTTTGCAGGCACTTTAACCTGAAAACACACAACAAATGCGGAAAATGGGAACACGCAATTCCCCACTTGTCTTTCTGCAGGCAGCCACTCCCATCCCAGATATTCTGGGCACGCAAAAGGAGGTCACAAATTCTTCTGAACACACAAGGACTGTGCTCTTACCAAAGACTTGCAGTATAAACATTGGCAAACCATAAACCCAGTGACCCGTGAAGATGCCCCTGCTGGGGAAAGTGGAAAAGGAATAAACACAGAGCTAGAAATCAAATTCATCTAGCTAGTCTGCTTATTTGCAGATGTCCCTTGGCCCTTTCCTGCAGCAGGGTTATAGTGAGATCTTTTGTGAATAAGTCAGAAAATGTACAGTATATATCGCTTGCAAATGACATGCACATTTTATAGCTTTCATACACAAAAACCAGTTCTTGAGGAATTGTATTTATAAATTGCAACTGAAAGAAGATGGTCTTATTTATTACATTATTTCCAACCAGAAAAAATATCAAAAAGTGTTCTCTCTCTCTAATTTAAAGGCCCAGTGGAAAAAAAGTCTCAGTGTATATTGTTCTGACATTCCAACTTTGGAAGGCTTTATACTTGATCATTTATTGTGAGATAAGGATCACATTGGGAACCCAAGTACCTCTTCAAGCCATGAAAGCTTTAAGAGACAGGAGAATGTTTGGCAAAGTAAACACTTTTAAAGGCAATATTTGAACGTTGTGTTTGAAGTTTCTCCTTGTTTGAGAGATGCTACCATTTCTAGCAAGTATTTCCCCCATACAGGATAAGAAATCTCCCTCAAACTGTTAGATCCCTAGTCCATTTTCCCCATGTATTATTCATGAAGTTCTAAGAATGTTGTCTGTGCTGTACAAGACTCTAAATACCAATAAGCACCCAGGGAGCACCAAGAGAAACAATATCTAACAAACAAAGCGCTTACATTTCCTAGCCACTCAACAAATGACTTTGCATTTCTTTTCCCCTCTTTAAGTCATTTATTTAATGTAGAATCGCTTTACTGTTGTTTAAGAAGGGCCGATTAGAGCCCACAACACTAGTGAAAGTGTTTTCAAAACATTTATCACAGGCTGGATTTGTTTTTTTCATAGCCCAGCTGGTAAAATCAAGTTCTGGGTGGAAATGTCTAACAGAAATACCACATCAAGCTGCGTATATGGAGACAGGATGACCAGCTGATGGGGTTGGTGCCTGCTGAGGCACAGGGAGTCAGTGCCCAGACTTCTAGTAGGGCTGCCATTTCTTCCAGTCCCCCCAGCATTTCACAGGGATGTGGCATGCTCTCAGAATGGGGGACGGTCAAGAGTTTGTTGCTGAGCTGGAATTTTCAACACCCGAAAGAAAAGAAGGATTTTGAGGCTGGAGTCACACAGGAACTTTTAAGGTATGGCCTGAGATAAACAACCTGGTCCCCACCAGGCTCCAAGTTTACTTGAAGCAGCAATGCTTCTCATGTGATCATCACTCTATGGGTTTTACTCTATGGATGATCAAGAGTAACAAGGACAGAGGTGCTGTTCCAGACCCTGCTTTCAGCCATAGCTTTTGGAAAGGCTACTGGGAAATGCCTGTTCAGAAACTAGGAGTAATAGAAAGCTTCCCAGGGCCCACAGGAGAGATGTGCATCGTTGCAGTATATGGATAAAATCACAGTGGTTTGAGTCTGCATCTACATATGACTAGGGCACTATGCTGACCATGGGCATGATGCTCTGATGCCCAAAACTCTGAGGAATGGCTTCTGAGCTTATTAAATAAATGCTAGAGAAGGAGAGTCCCAGTGCCAGCCAGCCAATCTCTGCTTGTGGACAAAATTGAACCTGTGCTCATTACCATGTATACTGGGATTTACATCACACCCTGTAAATGTGGCCTCAACAAAGAGGGAGATGGCTTTGTGACTAAATAGCAAAATGTAGGTGTAGCCAATGACATTTCCATACCTAAATAATGCGTGTTTTCATGTTGTGACTATTCCTACCCCCATGCCGTTTCCCATGGTGGTGTGTAGGATGATATTACATGTTCATATCCCAAAGGCAGCCTTCCCTTCCCCCGCCACCTCCCAGTTGTATAAGTCTGGACTTGTCACAGGAACTCTGGATTGCAGACAATACATTGAGAGACCCATGGAGTAGGATGCTGGGGGGAAAGAACAAAGGGATGAATGGCTCTGAATCATAGAATTGCTGCCTGGAAAGGGGACACAGATGGTTTGGGAGAACAGAAGGAGGGAGCGAGAGCAGCAAGGCAGCTTGCCACGAACTTGGAGAGGGAGAGAGAAGAAAAAAAAAGCAAAGCTACCAGGGCCGATACGGTTATTGACGTGTAAGATTGCCATGACTTTCCTTTATTCTTCATAATTTACAATTAATGGACTATATTACTGTTATTTGTTTGTGTTATTATAGCACTGAGAGCCCCATCCAGGGACTGTGCTAGGTGCTGTACAAATAGAGAACAAGAGCCGGTCATTTCCCGAAAAAGCTTTTAGCACAAAAATTATTTGCCGCTGCCTTTCTCTTTCCTAAAGAGCATCGTGCTGAAGTTAGCTATGATTTGCATTGTTAATGGTGTGGTGCTGCGTTGGCATCCTTGGAGAGCAGACAGATTCCCCCCTCCAGAGAAAGAAGAACAACTGATACTCATGTGATCAGCAGTCCCAGCGTGCTCAGGAAGGCCAGCTTTTGCCTTGAGGCTGTTGCTGGTATAGTGACCACCTGTCACTATAGGTAACACACATAAGATAGCTTCTTGCAGCTACTTTTTAAAATAGCATTTCCACAGAGTGAAAAAAATGCTTTCCTTAGGCCCAATGAGGTCAATGGGAAGTCTCTGAGGCCCCAGTTTAGCAAAGCAGTTAGGCACATGTTTAAATTCCAGTGAAGACGTGAATTCAGCAAGTGTTTGCGTGTTCTGCTGAATCAGGACTGGGTTATGTCAATGAGCTCAGGCCCCCCAAAAATCAAAAGGAAAAACAATTAGTTTTGGACAGGACAATTAAATAAAAATAATAGTTCATTAAATCTGAAAGAGATGGTACTTCCAGAATTTAATCTGCAATTCATAAGAAAGCAAAGATGAAATTCACAGGCAATGCCTTCCCGAGTGCTTCCAGCAGAACCTTATTCACAAGTATCAAATAAAAACTGTCCATGGAGTGAATGTCATATGAAAAAAATCATTTTGATTCCATACTGAGATGCTCTCAAGCGATTAAATTGCAGTTCATTAATAGGGCAATGAAGATTCATACTTTGTTAAGAATCCTGTAGGTGATGTGGTAATTATCTTATCTTACTCTTGGAGTGCTTGATTATTTTTTCCTTTGGATGCTGTCTATAGATAGGCATGCTCTCCCTTTCTCTCTCTCATTTAATCTATTAAACTTCGGAAAAGTAACAATAATTCATACATAAATAGATCATAAGACAGGCTGTGACTGTTATTGCAGGAGGATCTCAAAATCATGAGGACAATAGCAATTATATGGAGATGAGTGAAATTAAAGAGCAAACAAAATTGCAAGACAGGAGCTGGTGGGTAGACAAGAAAAAAAAGCAGAACAAAATCAGGAGGAAGACATAGCTGAACTCTGACAGCACTATCTGCACTAACTATACTGTAGCAACCTATAGTCATAGTTTCATATGAAGCTCCCCGGCATGAAAATCTGGCCCCAACAACATCAATGGCAAAACCCTCATTTGTTTCAATTAGGCGAGTATTTCACCCTCAAAGTATATGTGCTGCCATGCCATAAAGCAGTGCTTGCAACAGCATAATTTACCCTTGAAATCTGGTGCAAGTCAAATTGCACCAGTATAATGCATTTCTGAATGTGGGGATTGGAGGGAATGCACAGAGAACTACACCAGAGCAATACGTAGTAAGGCTAGGTACAGACATTCAAAAAGCTTGAGGTGAAATCGTTCTATTATGCAATTTTCTGTAAGCAGCATAGTTTAGATTGGTAAACAGAATACACATTTGCTTTTGGGGCGGCGGGGGAGGCAGGGGGGATGGGAAGGAATCTCAGACCAGGTTCTGCCATTTTTAAACCAAATTTCTGTGTGCCGAACTGCTCTATGACAGGTATAGACCAGATTCTGATCACTTATACTGGTAAAAGTGTAATGTCTGTACCTGGCCTAAGTTTAACTAAGTTCCAGGAAACCAGACCAGTCCTGATGTCCCACCAGTTCACCCACCCAGCTTCTCAGCAGCTCACCTGGCAGGAGTCCTCACTCAGGGCCACGTCAGGTTCCAAGGCCTGTGGCTTTGTGGCAGCTCATTACACCGACTTCCCTGGATCTGGGGTTCCCTTTCCTTTCACAAGGAAGTTCAACATTTGGTTTCTGAACTTCTGCTAAATGAAACGATCCTTCTTAGCCCAAGTGTAACTGTCAGTTTGCCCCAGCATAAACCACTCAGTGCCTTAGTGCGGAGGCTCTGCCCACCTCTTTTTTTCTGTGTAGTGGGGACACTTTGTGCAGCAAACACACCTATGGAGCTACACAAAAAACAAAGTAAGTGAATAAAGAAACAGGCTCTCACATGGACTGGATACACTAAAAGTGGAAGCTGGAGGTGTAGTTTGTGGTGTTGTGATGCACAGACCTTGTGATGGGCCAGCTGTGTGGGACAGGGGCACAATAAAGAATACCCTTAAAAAAAAAGAAAAGCAAACAAACCACAAAGAGAAAAACTCTTAACATCTGCTCTTGTAATTACAATGGCTAGTGACTTCTGTGGGTGATTTAAGTATACAAAAAGAGAGGAGTGAGCCCTCACTGGAAAAGAATATACACATTGCTGAGGAGTACCATCAGGGTACTTCAAGTGCAATGTTCAAATGTTCAGGATTAGTCAATGAACAAATATTTGCCATCCATCCTGTTGAGTCAGAGCACAAATGGGTAAAGCTGACTGTATATGTAGTGTAAAAACAATGCCTGGAGTTATTTGGTATCCAATGGGTGCATCTACATGTGCATTAATGCACTTTAGTTAATGTGCTTTATATCTCTGCTCTCGTGTATAGGCACTCCATTGAGTCTGCTGGAGCGTGGTAATTGCCGCGCTCCAGCAGCCTCCCACATCTTGTGTATCAGCATCTCCATGCTTCAAAATGGTGGTGGAGCCACTCTAATTAAATCACAACCTCCCTCACCCCCAGAGCATGTGTAAAAGTGCCCTGAGGTACAAGGAAAATGTATATTAGCATGTCTCAATGCACAATTAACTAAAGAGCCTGGTTTTTAGGTATTGCTTTAATGTGCATTAAAGAAGGCTAATACACATTGAAGTGCACACATAGACATGCCCAATGATTATCTCACTAAGTATTCTCATCTCTTCTTTTGACATTAAGGTGTGCAGACAAGGTAAATGCAAAAATCATTTGCCACCTAAATAGCAGTATGTTAAACTACTACAAATTTGCTCTCTTCATTCAACGTATGTACAGTAATGTTATATTCATGAAAAAAATCAACATTATTTTCTTGACATGCTCCCAACTTGTCTTTGTTGTTCCCAGCACTTCATGGCCCTTAGAACACTCACCAGGAGTGTGATATGGCCACTGTGTTTGGTGAGGCCACTGCTATAACCCATCATTAAAGACCATCTCGGGAAACGTTGTTTCTACTCACCTGTGCACCTTCTGCATTAATTGGGATTTCAAGAGAATCCTTCTGATCCATATCATCAACTGCCAATCTGAAGAATAAGCGAAGCAGCAGATGAGACATTGCAAGTGGTTATTATGGAGAAACTCCATTCAGTTTGAGATGTGTTACAGTTTCATAAGAAGATTTGGGGTCCAGAACATCTTTTACGGCTAATTTATCTCCTCCTGACCACAGCTCAAAGGGAAGACAGAACTCAGAAATCACATTTATCTAATGTAATAACTAATGCCTACCTTTCTGTACCTGTAAAACTAGACTGTTTATTAAAGGCATATGTCACTGGTACAGGAATACCAGCCTGTCACATGAGCAAAACTCTGTTTTGTACCATTATAGTGACCACCCTACCTTCAGTCCCAAGCAAAACAAGCTCTCCTGATAAAAGTACAGCTTTGCTGGTGTCATTGAATCTGCACTGTGTTTCTGCTAGCAGAGCTGTCAGTGAGGGACTGCAGCTTGTCATGCAGCTGACTGACACAGCTGTGCCAGCAGTAGCTGGTAGTGTAGATACAGCCCTAGTGATGAAACCCAGGTGCAGCAACAGAAATAACAGCACCTACCAGCCTGCCCCTAATATGTGCTATAACCCCCTAATATGTGCTATATGTGCTTTGCAGGTTTCTGGCACCTCACAGAGTTAGGCCCATAGATAGACATCACAGTCAGTAAGTGTGGAAGGAGAACCCACTTTTTCCATGCCCCAGTGTCAACCACACACCCAGCTCTTTTGAGTACTAGATTCAGCTGCAGACCTGATTTAAGTGCCCAGGTTCTCTACACAGTGTGTAGGGAGAATTCAGCACCTCAGGAAAGGATCCACAACAGCCAGCATGCAGAGCAGGGAACTGCTGCCAGTCAGCACATTCAGCATGTGGCTGCCTAAGGCTAGTCAACAGGGGAACCAGGGATGGGACAAGCCTTAAATCCTGCTCTTAGATGCCTCAGTTCAGGGCTGCAGAAGGTACCTCCAGCTCACTGGGATCCATGGCTCAGAACTATTGCCTGAAGGAAGGTGCCTGTGTCCTTTCTTTTAGAGAATTGAGCAGGGCTCATTTGTGGCTGGGGGAGAAAGAATTGCTCCCCTTTATATAATAGGCTACTCAGGAGGGAAGGGGGAGACGAGTTTCTGAACCTCTCCTGTAGAAGTTCTGTTACCATGCAGAAAGGAGATCAAATTCACTGGGCCAAAGATTGTGTGTGCAAGAGCATAAGGTGGAGGCTGATCCCAGTCTAGGATGCAGGGAGAGCCTTGAGTTCCATTCCCTGATTGCAGGACAGCTTACATGTTTTATTCAACAACTGCTCCATGTAAAATAGAAGCTTTGAGCCCTGAACAACTCTCTTCAGTAACCAAGGTTCAGCAGAGAGTGGAAGAGGTGACCACGCAACTCCACTGATGGCCAGAGTCCCTCCTTGAAGGTGGGAGATGTAGCAAAGAGAGAAACTGAACATGAATCTCCCAATTGTTGGGGAAGTGCTCTAACCACTGGGCTGATGTATACAAGAGGGTGTTACATTCAACCACTCCTTGAAAAAGAAGCAGTTGCACCATATTTTGCAGGTGAATTAAATAATTTCCCCATCCCATTGCTCTGAGCAGTTTTTAAGCACTCTCTCTGCAATGACATTGAGCATTGTCCTTGGCTAAACTTGCAGTTAAACCCTGTTCAACATCACATCAACTGCACCTGTAATTTCTGCAGCACAGACAAGGCTTAAGCAAACTGTGCTCTAGAGACTTAGAGCTGGCTAAAAGCAAAAGCAGGATAGCCATAAGAGGTTGCTTTTTGACAAGCTCAAAAAATTGGCTGTATAGGGCAACCTTATTTAGTTAAATTCTATAGTAACCAGACCAAAGAAAGAAAAACTTCTTGACCCTGTAGTTTAACCTCTAAAACCCCTGTAGCAAGATCCAAGACCTACATGCTCTTTAAGGGTGATGGTTTCTGAAAGCATATCAGGAGTTTGACTAGGTATAAGTCTGTGTGGCACTATGGAGTATCTCACTTTAAAATTCTGCCTCAAAGTTGGCTGCAGCTGGGGTCAGAAATGCATCTTTATTACTTTAATAAAAAACCCCATTGAATTGCTGTTCTTACCAGTTACTTTTTCTGCACATAAAAGTATATGTAGTAATGAATATAGAAATGGTCAGGTTAAGAATTATCACTAGATTTTTTGAGCCGGATGTCTTTAGATCCCATACTTAGCAAAAGAAGTTTAATTTAAATATGAGCAGAGCAGAACCATTTTCAATGATGTAAGGCAAATTTCTTTCTATTTTCTGGCTAAAATCAAGTTCCATAAATCTTCCTCTTATGAAAACTAACCTACCATTCAGCATCCACTTCAGCTATCAATAAAAAGAAAATTGATCCAGTGCTTTTCAACACAGTAACTGGGTGAATCTACACAAAATGTCTTACCGCGTATTAGACTAATCTAATGCACAGTAAAGCATCATCATCTACACAGGCAAGGCAATTACTGTGCATTCATAGATTCATAGATGTTAGGGACTAGAAGGAACCTCACGAGACCATCAGGTCCAGCCCCCCTGCACTTGGGCAGGAAGGACTGCTGGGGTCAGATGATCCCAGCAAGGTGGTGGTTCAAGTTGTTTTTAAAGATTGCCAGGGTTATATCACCTCTGAGGGGAGCCTAGACTCTTGAATTGTAAAGAAGTTTCTTTTTAAGTCCAGTCTGAAGCAATCTTCAAGCAGGAAGCTGAAAGACATGGGGCTGTTGAGCCTAGAAAAAATAAGACTCAGAGAGCAGCCTATAATAGTTTAGTCTAATATACCATTTTCTAGTACTGGTAGATACAGGTACTAGAAAAATGGCACATTAACTAATGCACCATACCATGCGTGTAGACACTGACTGGGAGCAAATTTCTCCCAGTCAGCCCAAGGAGCAGTGGGGGGGCACACTTCTGCCTGGCTAAGCCCAGATCTCTGTGGGGCAGGGGAGAGCTTTCCTGGCTCTGCTGGGAGCTCCCTCCTGGCTAGGGGGAGATTGGGCTGGCCCCAAGCCTTAGGGGGAACATGGGGAGCTGTCCCAGCTGGGGAGAGATCAGGTTGGCCCCAAGCCTGAGACAGGGGCAGCTCCCCTCAACCCAGCATAACTCCCCCCCATGTCCAGGAGACCACTAAAAAGGTCTGACATGATTCGAAGCTCTCTGAGTTGATTCAGAAAAGATTCAGAGAGCTTCCGAGATTTGGGCAGTCCCCACTCACCACCGCAGGGAGCTGAACCAGGACTCCATGCTGGTAAATGGGGGCTAGTCTGGTAGAGAGGGGAGGGGACCATGGGGGGACCCCTGCCAGGCTCCATCCCCTGCCTGCTCCCCCAGCCCCCCTGACTGCCCTCTGCCTGCTCTCCCAGCACCCCCCCCCCCCCATGGCTGCCCTGCCTGGCCCCAGCTCCCAGTTCTTTAAAAAAAAAAAAAAAAAAAAGCCCCCACTCACCCTGGGTGATCCCTGCTGCTCTGTGTGGGGGGCTCTGCCACAATCCCCTATCCCCCACCCGCTCTCCCAGCCCCGATAGCTGTCCCACATAGCCCCAGCTCCTGGCTTTAAAAAAAAAAAAAAGACCCACACTCACCAGCTGCTGTGGCAGCCTCAGGGCTTCTGGGGGCTCATGGCAGAGCCCCCTAAGCAGCACAGGGCAGTGAGGTGCAGTAGAGATCACCCCCTGCCTGGCAGGAGCCAGTGAGTGGAGGGCTTTTTTGCTGGTTTTTTTTTTAAAGAGCCAGGTGCTGGGACTGGGCGGGGCAGCCATGGGGGTGGGGCTGGGAGAGGGGTCGGGGATGGAGGCTCATGGCAGAGTTCCCCATGCAGCGTGGGGCTGGGCAGGGCAGCAATTGACAGGGCTGGAAGAGCAAGCAGGAGTTAGGGCCTGTTTGATTCAGAGATTCAGCCGATCCGTTGGCGGCCAAATATCTGAATCAGATTGAGCCAAATCTATTCGGGACAGTGATTTGAATCACTGAATCAAATCGCTGTCCCCCGAATCGGCCAAATCCAAATCCAAATCCAAACCAAATACCAGCCGCTTTGCACAGGCCTATTAGTCGGCCCTCAGTTACATGGGTGCCTCCAACTACCTTGAAAAAAAGATGTGCCACCGTAACAGAAGACGATCAAGGAGAAAAATTAAAGGTTAAAACTATACTATGTAGGAGAAGGTACTAAAAGCATCTTCAACCTTTGCACTTATCATCTACCATATTCCAACTGCAATGTGTTCTATAAACTAATTTAGGGCTACTTAAATGTTGTCATGCAAGGTGATATAATCCTGAAAAGTACTTTCTACAATATGTTTGCAATGTGCTCTAAGGCCAGAAACAGGGTGATAATTAGCTCTGCTTAATTTGAGTAAATAAATTTTGAAAAGCTTCTAAACATTCATGTTCCTATGCTGCAGTCTTACAAAGCACTGTGTCCTTGTGAACGGGGAAATGTGTTCACATCAGGTATCCCAACTGTACTTTGACAGAGATTATGATTCATGCTAGCAGGCAATATTATGAACATAGCATCTCACTAACTTTCCAAAGGTGTTCACTTAAATGAATAACTGCTTGACTGGGGATAAACCTTATATCATTACTATACAGTATGTTAAAAATAATCTGTTAATTAGCTATGTTAATATTATAATAATAATATTATGGCAACTTGACAGGTCAGGTGTGAGGCAGTTACATAGATAACCAATCCCAGTGAATCTAGAAGTGCATGTGACTGACATACACACAGTCTCCCAACCAGATCCCAGAGGCCTGGCTCAGTAGTCACTGCATTAGTATACAGGCATGAAAGTTAATTACTTTTTATAGAAACAAACAAAACAGCAGAGGGAGGGAATCCAATCCTAACAGATGCCTGTCTCTTCAAATCTCATCAGCTTCATTAGGAATTTAGGGTGCCCAGCTACTCAATTAAACAGATGAAATATCTTTTTGGGGCAACCATCCCACACACAAGTCTTATGCAATTAATTTCTGAAGTAGTGATTGTGCCATTGTAATGCATGTGTAGAACTCCCATTAACCTGAAAGGAGTTTTGTGCATGCCTCAAGGAGAAAATAAACTGCTACATGCAGACAGAAGTCTTGTTCACTTCCTGTACTGCTTCACTTTTCCTGGGTTGGAGACCATTCTCTGGCTTACAGGAATACATTATTTTATATTTCAGTCTTCTGACACAAACATATGGGTGAGAATGACTCAGTGACTGCACCCAGAGATGGATTGAAACTCCGACACTAATTGCATGTATTCCCTTTATTGAACTGTACTAGTTATTGCAATCAGATTAAGTCACATTTATAAAGCAGACCATCCAGTTGCACTGAAACCGATTATATTCATTACATAGTTTTAATCACTGTCCGGTGAACTGGCAAATCCAATCAAAGCATTAGTCTTTAATTAAAAAAAATTAAAAAGAAATATTCAGACAATAGCCAAGCAATCACATCACAATGCACAATTACCTAAAGTTGCAATTAAAAGGCAGTTAACAAAAAAAAAATCACACCTAATCTTTAACTATCAATATAATACAAGAAGCAACAAAGGGCAACAGCATCAAAGCAGATTTATCTAACACTATAAATTCAGTCAGAAGCAGAAGCTCTAAAGTACACTAGCTGAAGCAGGACAATAAAAAATACTGAGCATGGAATACTTTTAATCTCTTCCATTAATATTCATTTCCAGCTGCTTATAATAGCAGCGCCTCATGGCCAAATCATTAGAGTTTTACATCTGGGTTGCAAATGACACTTTGATTGGATGTAATGTTCAAATGGTCCTCCCCACTGTGCCTCCGTCAAGTCTTCTGCAGAGAGGTGTCCTGTAGTGCCAGTGGCTCACTGTGCGTGCTGGCTCAATGTGTGGTTCTGGAAAGACGAAAAAAGGAGACATACATGAGGGGCAGAATAATAGAAAGCATGCCCATACCCTCCTACTCAGTACCATTTATGCAGAGCTCAACATAAAAGCTTCTCAATTATTACAAAACAAAATGCAATAAAGAAAAGGTACTCATAAGTAACAGCTGCCAATATGACACATTTGCTTTGTACTGATAGATCTGTTAATGCTGGCATGAACTTAGAAAAAAAAATTCTATCAACCAAACAGAGCCATGAGGTTTTTCAATACGTATAGGAAAAGCAGTAACACTTCCCAAGAAAAATCTGCCTTTAGGGAATCCCTTCACTGAAACAATTAAAAAAAATCTGAATCGCCGTGGGAACGCTTGCCATATTTTACTCTTTATTCTCACTAGTGACTGGTATAAGCACTGGCAGAAAGAGACACCAGATTGTGACACACACTTTTCAGTCCAAGAAATATTCCAGCAATAAGAGATGAAGCACCAGTTCAGACAACAAGGTAACATACACAGCAGAAAAAACAATGCTGGGCATAGACCCTAGAAATTAAATCTTTGTAAAGAATAGCTTGCTGTACAGCTCTTCATTTTTAGTAGCTGTAACCACCACATGCCATCACAATATTTCTGAACAGAGGAGGGAGACATTACAGTCCAGTCACACCACTTGATGCAGAAGCTGGATAAATCATGAAGCAATCTTGGAGCCATATTTTCAGTGCAATCCAAAGCAGTGTAAATTTTGCTCACACTAAAGCCCCAATTCTGGAAGCATGCATGGAGGTAATTATACTTCCATGCATATTCAACAGGACCATTTGTGTGACTAAAGGTAGCCTGCTGCATAGGCTTTTCAGGGCTGAGGCCTAAATGTTTTCAAATCTGCAGGGCTCTCCTGTCAGAATTCACACATTTCATTTTATTCCACGCTAGTTTTGTTCTACTGATTTCCATCTGCTTAGTCCTGGTGTTGTGCAGATCCATCAAACAGGAAGGAAAAGTTTCTAAAAGCAGAATGAATTTGGACTTCAAATTATTTATTTACAATGGCATTACTTCTAAACACATTAAGCTATTTTAACTTTTCATAAATCATCTGGCCCTTCTAAATTCTATTCACAGTTGTACCTCAATCAGAAAAAAAGCAGATCTGCTCCTTTATCATGGCAATGACATCTATCTAATGAAAACTGTCTTGTGGAAACATTTAACTAATGAACCTTCCATCCGCAAGCCTACTCTCTCTAGGTAGCAGTGACCCCATTTGAAGTCTGTATTATTTTCTCATCTGTGCATTCCCAATAACTGACCACCAGATGTCAGAAGTGCTGTTGAGTTCCTAAATCATGTCAAAAGTTATCAGCAATATTGTGTCAGGCGGACTTATGAAAGTCTATACAATGATGTTCGGGCTTCAACATGACAAAAGGGTAAGGGAAAGGCAGATGCATTTCGTTTTGAACATGCAAGGAATGATACCTTGTGAAAATAAAAGACAATCAATTAATGTAAAAAGAAAATGACTATAGTTTGTTTTGCATAAGGCTCATCTACAGCATAACAATTTTGTGCCTATATATTACAATACTAAATGAAGCTTAATATTTTAAAGTCAAAACCAGGGAAACAGACAGAAACAGAAAACTTGCTAAAGTACCATAAACTGCATCTGAATAATGTGAGAAGAAATCAGATTCAAAACTATGTTGCTTGTAGATGATTTAAATATGACCAAACCTAAAATCTGCCTTTTTTTCTGCACTTTGTTCTACACTGAGATTTTAGCAGTCTTACAGAAGAATGACCATTGCAATGCCGCACTTTATTCACAAAGGCAAAGGTAAGCAACAAAGTCATGGAATGGGACTAATGTAGCCAAGTAAGGCAGCAATCAGACTGATAAAAAAGCTTGTACATTAAGATAACTGAAAAGACCTTTTCCAAAAAAACAACTGATGAGGAACACGCAGCTGTCTCCCTGTGCTCAAGCATGCTCCTGAGCATTTTAACAATGGCCATTTCTAGTGCACTTCATTACAATTCTATTTTTAGGTCATCCTGAATACCAATAAAAAAAATGTGAAAGGTTTACCATCCTCAAATCGAAACAAGGCTATTCACGGTAGACAAATCCATACTTATTTAGGCAGTGTCATTGAAAAGATAATGCACAATCAGCACTAGAGGCAGGGTGCACAGTCTACAGTCAGGGAACATGATTTCAAACCTGTGTGGCTGCTGCATTGATTACACCAGGCAGGTCAATAAAGGAATGGTATGTGGCTCTAAATCTGATAATGAAGCTCTCATTGTGAACCCTCCCTTCTCAAACATGGGTTAATAATATGTTCTGAACACATCTAATACAAAGGACATACTGGTTGGGTGAGCAGAGTCTACATGAAGATGAGAACAGATTATGCCAAAGACAGCAGTTATTCAGAGCTGAGGTCATGTACAAGCTCATAAACCAAATACAAGCCATCTATCAGTAAAAAGGGCCAGATATACTTTTTCCATAAGCTGACCTTGATTTATTGTTAATAATTAGGGGAAACCTACTTTTTCTCACAGGCATTACAGGCAATCAACCTGCCAACTACACACTGCCCCAAATAATTAATAAATGAAGGGCCTTAAAAATCAAGATCTAGTATCCCTGGGCACAAATGTCTGTGGGTGCTAAATCCTTCATCTGCCTACAAAAAAGCTGCACTTCCATGAGCCAAACGGGCAAACATGCACAGCTTGCATACACAAGTACCTGGGTGTTCTTGACTGTGGGGATTCTGGATGTGATAACCCCACAAATACTGCAGGTGCAGACTTACAGCAATGTACCCACCTTCTGTCAGGATTTTCACGTGTCAAAATGTTTCAGACCACACAAATGTCCCTTCCATCCAAAGCCTAACTACTTCTGGCCTTCGCTATTTTCTTGTTTTTTCGTATTTGTAGTATGTGAGTTGGTTTATTGGCAGTGCACTGTACTGATCTTAAAAAGAGGCCACTTGTCCCCTTTCATGAGCATTTTTAACACGTTAGCCCAAACTTTGTAGCTGCTCACTGCTGACAACAGACAGCACCAAAACCAGATTTTCATCCCACATGAATTTCAGTCTGATCAGTAGTGACTTGAAAATCTATTTCAAGCTCTTTGAGGGGAGAAGTTAATTTATTATATATGCTAACCATGTAATAAATTAAATGAAATAGAGAAACTAAGTTTGGGCAATAAGAAAAACCTTTGACACACCTTACGTTGATGAGATAAGATACATTTTTTACTTCATCTTTTGTACTAAACCTGGACTCCTATACCAGACAGGTAGAAGTGTTAAATCTGAAGGCCAGTAAACAGGCTGCACATCTCAGTATACCTACACTACACACGTACCTGTGATAAGTAACCTTTTGTTGACCGACTGTGAAAATGCTCATTTCCTACCAACAGAAGGGTAGTTTAGAGCTGCAGTGGGAAACAAGACTGCCTCAAATGGCTATTTCAACACAGCAAGTTACACTTCAGAAAAAAAATGCTTAAAGGTGACCTGCAAAGGAAAACTGAAGCCACAGAAATTGATGCTATATCTTCCCCATCTCCCAGCCAGGCTCTTTTTGTGTACGAGTCCATGTATGTGCATTTATGTGTTTTGGCAAGGAAAGCAGCTTGCCATACTTTGACAAAAAACCAGGTACTAATGATTGTTTACAGTGCGTGTTAAGTCCTTTCACAAAATGAGAGTGCACTGCTATTACCCCAGAATACATCATTCCAAGCCAGCAACTGGAAAACTCTGCAGGAGTATCAACCCGTCTAGCAACAGCGGGGAAGTCCCAGCCTATGGCAAGGATGGGAAATTTAAGTTATGAAAAAAGCCAAACTCATCTATCATTCAAAATAGATGGCAATTCTGAAAGTTACATCCACTGAAAAAGACAGCTGCCTGAGCCCCATGGCTGCCTCAGTGCTCAAGGGGAATGAACTATTTCGGGAAGCAACAGTGACCCTGGAATTGGGTGACAGGTTTTGTGGACAATAAAATGATTTTAAAAATGACTAACTGCCACCTCTATGTGATCAAGAGCCCTCCAGTCTGGGTTGCCAGGGACTCTCCAGGTTTGCAGTTGCAGTTGGTTCAAGCCATCTTTGTTGGGTATCTTGGATGATCATTTCTTTGTTGTTTTATGTGTACATAGTATGATATTACTGAAGCAGTTGCATGGCAAACTCCATTTCACAATTTTTTATCAAAAAGAAAAGAAACCAATTTGGAAAATGATCATTTACAGCAGCGGAAAGCCCTCTTATAAGCTGTATAAAGATTGGGAGAAAGACTCAAAAAAAAAGGCAGTGCATGATGGAGCAAAGCTACAAGCCTGGCAGTCAAGCTGGGAGTCTCCCACACTGCAACACAATTCACTGCCAACAAGTCACAGGTGTACAACACGGGAGCAGGTGAAAAAAATAAAATGCAACTGCGAGGGGTGTGATAATGGTTTGAGGCCATAATACATTCAGTCTATGGTGCCATTGTGCATCTGTTATGTATTTAGAAATATACTGTCTATGCATCTGAGCATATATACCTCAAAGACCATATGTTATACAGGGGTTAAGAGATGGCACAACAACACTGGCAATATATGCAGTCCTCAAATGAAACTCATAAGCCTGCTACAACTTTATATATGAATTGGGACTCTTATTAAAGGTTATAAAGTGTCTCCCACACATTCTAAACCCCATTAAAATGAATAGAAACCTCTCATCAAATAATTTCAATAGAATTATGCAAATCATAGATTCACAGGACAAAGAGCCAACATACAACTTAACAGGTGATTAATCCATTGGGTGACCCAAAAATATGAGTATGTCTAGGTATTTGTGAGCATAAGTGTATAGCAAGTATTTTACTGCTCACACATCACTTCTTCAAAGTCAGTCTGATGAACATATTATTGTCTACCCAGACAACACACCAGGCTGCACTGAGCCAGGGTAAATGCAAGTTACTGTCACCACAGGCAGCAACACAAACTGGAAATGTTAACTCTAGTGGTGTTGTAATCATGCAATTGCATGGTCTCGTGACATCTGGGAAGATAATACCTATTAATCACTATATTTTTCCCAAGCTGGGAATCCTCCAGATCCTCATGAAAGCCTGGTGAATTTCTCCCCCTCATATTTTGTACCATGCACCCTTTATTCCCTTTACCTAGGGCATCTGAGTAGCTAAAAAGATCAGCACAGGACACTTCTCAGGGTGCAACCCCACACCATCATCCATCAGGTTCCTAGCCTAGCAACATGAGAAATTCCTTAACCTCTGCATTCCCTCATTTATTTCTTATGGACCTTAGCTCGGCAAGCGAGAGAAAGAAACCTTGTATTTAATATCAAAAACTTCTGCTGGTGAGATCTGCATGTAACCCTGGCCCTCATGTTCAGTCAATAGTAAATCATGCTCCTCAGTGCAAATGTCCATTCACAAGCACCCCCATTTGAATATTAAAAAAGTCCAACAAAAAAAAACCAACCTCACAACAGAATATTTAAACAGTGAGGAAGCATCATCTGTACAAAAAAACATTTTTACAAAAAACATTTTTTGCCTTGTTTGAAACCAACTGGCTCTAAATACCTCTAAAATACCTCACTTTTTTTTTTAAAGTATGAAATGTTATATATTTTTCCCATTAATAGCAACCTATCAATAAAGATCAAAATCTTTGTGCCTTGACTTTATAAAGAGATTACTTCAGACAGAGGACACAAGAAGGCCCTTGCTTTAGCCATTGGAGATTATCGCTCCCTATGGAAAAACAATGAGCCTTAAATTGGTGCTGCACTAATCCTAAACTTGAGAGGCATTCAGAGGATGTCATGACCAACAAGAGAGAGGGGAGAATAAAATTTTAAAAAATTCAGAAAAGAGAGAGAATGCTGATCACAGAATAAATGGCTTTATTTAATTTTATTTTAATTGTATTGTTTTGGTTGCTGCCTTCCCTTTGCTGTAACACTCTAAAGAAAAATCACCTTTGCACCCCCTTGCAGTTTGTATGTGCTTATTTTTAGAACTGTTTGACAATTATCCAAGGGTCTAAGACTAACAGATGGCCTGTCTTAAAGCCTCATATGTTCACTAGTTTGCACTTCTGACAAACAGTAAATGTACTCAAGAGTGTGCCATAAACAGAGCTGAATGAATACTCAGAACACAATTTAGTTAATACACTTCATTAAAACTGATAGTGGTAACCAATGTTTCCCATAAAACCAGGTGTTAATTCCCCTTCCAATTGTTTCAGGTAACTCTTATACAGAGACACTTGTATATTTAGTTCTTAGTTTTTCAGGAAATACAGTGTTCTTTTCTTTCCCCTGATGTTTCACCCACTACATAAAATGCTTGTAACAAGTGAACTCCAAGTTATCATGGCACTCAATAAAAAAAATTGTCAGGCAAGACAGGTTCACATGTCCCCATTTTATTTGAAGAATCCCTTGAAATTGTGGTAGAGGTAGAGGCAAACGAAAGGTGGAATATCCTTTGTGAAAGAAAAGTCTGCCTGTCTTACTGCTTCCCTCACATCTTTGGAAATCTGATAACTTGCCATGCGTCAGTCAGTGTCAATGTTAGCACACTTTAGGATTACACTTGAATGAATACAGTTAGGAATCTCTCCCTTACAAGTTACTGAGCTTTTTTTTAAACCACTTCTGGTTTCTAAGAAAATATTTTTGGAGGATCTGTTCTAGTTAAAAAGTCAAGCTGAAAATTTCAGGTGAAAAATCTTAATCATACCTATTCCTGGGGCCAAATTTGTCCCTTTGGTGCACTGCAACTACAGATTTACATCAGGCTGAATGTGGCCCTCAGTCTGCAGTCTTATCTTTGCACACAATCGGTAATCAGAACTGAGCAGTTCAGTCTGCTCTCAGTGTAAATCTGGAGACATTTCACTGACGTCAGCATAGTTCCACCCAGATATATAACTAGCATAAGGGAGCTCCAGAATGGGTTCTTAGCCTGTAGTCAGTGGAACAATTCAGAAGTCATAAAATATTTACAGAAGAGACAATCCGCTTTCTACATGACAATCTAACTACCATCTTCATTTGGAAAAAAATACCTCCAATGAAGGATCCCTATTGCAATGTATGAGCATATCACATTCTTTTCAAAAATCTTACCAAAAGAAATAACACTTCTGTGTCCATATTATGCATCAGTGGCCTATGTGCTTCTTTTCTGGCATTTTCAGGTATGAATTACCTCTGCAACCATTATTTTCTCTATATTTACTTTGCTCTTCAGTTTGCTATACCATAACATTTTATTGCATTTTGGTGGAAATTTTCATTTCATTCTCCATATTTTATCTTATATTTCCTATAATGTTTATATTTCCTATCAATGTTTCCCCAATCATAGTATTTTACTTACAATTGCAATAGGATTCTTGAGGAATGTATGAACTACAGAAATTCCCAGTTAAGACTGCTTATAATTATTCAGACCTTGCAACCTCACCTATCAGGAACACTGTAGTGTCCCTCCTCAGCACTTACACCCATTTTCTTCCCTAAAAGCTCAGAATAAAGCAGGGCAGAAGCATGAAGAATTAACTCCTCCAAACAATAGCTTGTGTTTGGCATAGTTTCACATTTTGAGACACTACTTTGAGCCTTACATATCCTATTAAGTATTAAATATTTCACTGAATGTGTTCCCTCTGAAAACAGTGGATAAAATGCTGTTGTGAAAAAGCAAACTAAAACCCATGGGAAAATTTCTTTACTACAACGCTTTGGAAATAAAAACCACTGGAGAATACATTATTAAGAGATAACCAGAGTCTTCTGTTAGAGAAACTAGCCGTAAACACACTATGATTCACTCATGCACCCACTGAAACAAGGAAGCTAATAATACCTGTCTGGAGGGACTGTGTACTCCTGAGAATTTTACTCAGAAATGCAAATTTATCAGCATCTTTGTGATTTGTAGTCTGCAGTGTGTCATGCAGAATATCAAAATAAGCTAAGGGGCGAGACTTACACTTCTTAAATGTAAAGGGAGGCGTACAAATTTAATTACTATTGTCAGAAGCACATGAAAATGGAATATTTTTAGAACTCCTACACTTACGCCCCCCTCCTCCTACCCCATCATTTCCATCTGACTGAGTACTGGAGTTTTTGTTTATCCAAAGTATAGAAAAGGGAATGCAGAATCCCCATACACTATTCTGTTGACAATAGTTGGCCCTTTAACCTCAACTTGGACAGTCCACAATTTTCTTGGGGAGTTGTTGATGCCTCCTACTCACCAGTGTTTGAAGTTCTCAGGAATACTTAAGCACACAAAGGGCTGGCTTCTGCTCTCCGATACGTGGGCATGCACCACTGTGCACGTTGTAATAATCAGCTACTGTGCCTGCATGGGCAGTAGTTCATCTGCTAAACACACAGTGCTCGGTTTGCCTGACTGTTTGGAGTTGAAGATCCGAAACCAACATTCAGAACTGTCCGCAGGAAGACAATGAAACCTGTTCTAATATATTGAGTCCATGGACTAATCTAAAAAACCTCACACACACACCCTCCCCCCACTCCCTGCACTAAGCCAAAGACTTCAGTGGCAGTCCCAGTGCTGATCTATTTTTTTCCATTTACAGGTCCAACTCTGGGAAACAAAGTGTTTCAAAATCATTTGCGAGCGGGAAACTATTTTCCTGTAATCCTCATTAGCTTCTGCTCTTAGAAATATGTCACTGTGGATCATAGCTTTGTTGATTTATTTGAAGCCTATCTGAAGCATATTGTGTTAATCCCTCCTTGATCTAAGGTAAATTACATTGCTGAGGCCTGTTAATTGTTCATTTCTTTGAGGGCTGGCATCATCATTACGATACCCTTTGCAGATCTTCTATAAACACAAATCAATTCCATGATTTCATCTACAATCTAGAACTGGCTTGACACCAGTGATCACCTTATCTTTTTACTTTAAACGCACTTAAACCAAAGGGAAATGCTCAAAATAATGCTGATGAGTCTCATCAGTCACATGCACAGGCAAAATAAGTTTGGGAATATAAATCAGCAAAAGCCAAGAAATTCAGAGTTGAACCTGAAACACTATTCTTTAACCTGCTCTACTGTTCATGGGTATAACAGGAGTCATTGAACAGCAGCTGGTTTCATAGAGTTTATTTGTTACAATATTTAGCTGTAACTGGAGTGAAGGTGAGAGTAGAAAACACTTTCAGCCTTAATTGCAAATTTGATTACATTTAGTAGTTTTGGTCCCAAACCAAACCCTAGAGTCTTCAATGAAGGCAACATTGATGGGTGTTTTGTCTGAAAAAAGACTGTAGAGTCAAATTCAGCCCTGGAATAAACAGATACAACTGCACTGACTTCAAAAGATTTGTGCCACTTAGGGTGGAAACAGACATTATAAGAACATAAGAAGTGCTATTCTAAGTTCAGACCAACAGTTCAGCTAGCCCAGCATCCTCTCTTTGACAGTGGCAGAAGTAGATGCTTTGTGCCACCTTAAAAATTCTGACAAATACATGTCCATGCTTCTTCTTGTACCACAAATGCCCAAAATTTGTGACTGTGATATAGATGGTATTAATTCGTGCCACTTTATTGTGGCAGACATTGGCTTTATTATGGTGGGAGAGTGTGGTCCGTCCAGAACTGCCTGCGCTTTTCAGCTGCCCCAAGCAAGTGCTCTCAGGATTTGAGAGGCCCAATTCTGCATGCCCCAGGAATTCCTGCACAGAATCAGGTCCCAGGAGTGCATGCTTGATTTGTGAAGTTTACAGAGATACACCTCAGATATTACCTGGGCATATCTCTGTAACAGGGGAAAGCAGAAAACACACCCTGGGCAATCTCTGGGGTCTGTCTCTAAAACTGCTTACAAAAATGAACCTCAGAGATTCCCTAGGCCATGTCTCCACATGCAAAGAAAGCTAGGGTCCCACACTCAGAGGTGCACCCCAGAGAATGCCCCGGGCATGTCTCTGCAAGCAGGAAACCCCAGCTTTCCTCACTTACCAAGATGTGCCCTAAGGAATCTCCAAAGCATGTCTCTGTAAATGGGGAAGATGTTGCCTGCTGTCATGCAGGATCAGGTCTCTGCCTGATGTGGGATAACAGGTGATGTGTATTTCACCCAATGAAGCAGATCAGCCATAGCAGGATACATCCCACCACAGCTGATCCATTTCATTTGGCAATGTTTGTTTTTACCCTGACAAGAAGACTGTAAGACATCAACAAATTCCTCATCTGTAGCTTTTTTAAAAGTAAGACTATAAGTTAAACTCCCTGTAATGGAATATTGATATGGCATGCTATACTGACAATGGAGCATGAATACAATTTTCTTGATGACAGATAAATATGAATCTCTGTCATCTAGTATGCACAGGCTGTTTCATCAAACTCCCATTTGATGGACTGCCTAGTCAATGCCATGTTACCCTGGACATAATGGCTCTGTTATTGCAGGTTTCCAACTCCAAAGGGCACATATTATGGGGTAGAGAGTTCCCCTAATAAGAGTTTGTATGCTATGAAATAGCAAGGCCACAGCCTGTAGTACATAATGTGTCTCCTCTCTATTGTAATATTTGCTGCCTGGAGAGAGAAATCTACAACCATTAAGTCTGATCAGCTTCCTCTCACCTAATTCAGACAAATAAACTTAAATCTGCTATTTGTATGAATAAGTCTCAGTCCTGCATGTATAATAATGAGGGCAAAATACTGCCAAGAGAAGATGTCCTCACCAAGACATCTCTATGCAACACAGTGATGAGATATCACTATCTTGAAAAGTGTTTGTTAAAATGCGTGGCTGTAACCAGTCGAATTTCCCAACCAGCCTATCCAGTTACCTTGGTGTGGGTACTCTAAGGAAATTAAAATTCCTTAATGCCAGCAACTGTATTTTTAAAAAAAACAAAAGCAAAAACATTCCATCTTAATGCAATAAGCGCTAAACATGTGCGAGGAACAATGGAGTATAGAATTTACTGATATTTTTCAAACAAATTCAGATTGTTTTATATTATCTAAAACTCCTCTGAATTCCTTTTGGGGATGTTGAATCATATGTTATGATGTATTAAAGATACACTGTATAATAGATTGCTAATGTTCTGTTAATTTTGAAACTTGCATGGACAGAGTAAATTGTTATCTTTCCGGCCATTAAAATTTACTGTATTAATCCGGGTCACTGCACATACTTCACAAAGTCTGTAAGCTACAAATTCCTTTGCCATTTTTGTTTAAGAAAAGCAGATTGCAAAGTAAGCACAATTCTAAAACAAACTACGTTTCCTGAACTATTTTTACCTTTCTCTGTCCACCCATCCCCCACAGATCCAAGCATCACATGGAACTTCTGCTCCTCCAATTTTATTGTTAAATCAGAATATTTATTGCATAATAGTATTATTATCAGCAACTTGGAACTCTTTCAAACTAAGTTTTTAAGAAAATTCAACTTTGGGGCTCCAGGTTTAACATGGAGGTAGAGGTGGAGGTGGAGGTGGAGATGTCTCTTAAAATGTATTGCAACTTCCTGACAGTAGGGAGTTAAAATGGAAATACTGACACAGCTTGGTGGCAAAACTTCAATGCTAAAACAATCATACATACAACTTCAGGAGTAGAAAGGCAGGTTACGAAGCTACTTTTGAATTGCCCCCATCTCTTTTTGTGCTCTCTGACCCTTCTTATAGAGCTCCCTTCTTCCTGACCCCCTACCAGGCCTGCTTCACATATCTGACCCTGGAGACCTAGGTTGCACCACAAATGAGAATGAGCCAAACAATGAGAACTAGGTGGGAACTTCTTTCAAGTCAGTCTGTGCTCTTTAAATCAGACAGAGAGTCTGCTTCTGAGTTATGCAATACAGGACAGGGAAAACCTTCCCTGTCTTTCTGACCCAGCATCCAGGGATAAATATGTTACTTCCACAAGAAATTCATGACTTGAAAGGTTGAGGATCTAAAGGGATTCAAATCTGAATCTCCCATTTGGCAGCGCAGACACACCCTTGGCCTGTTAACTCATTTTACAATTCCTTCAAATAATAAAAATATCTGAATGCCCTGTGCATAACACAGTATTAGAAAATACCAGTCTAATATCAATCCTCTGTTCCCAGAGTAAAACATAGCCTTCAAAACTACAATGTACATACATACACAATTTTTAAGCTTGTTGGGAAAAACAAGATGTTTGCCATTAATTTATTATCTTCCTGGGAAAAATGATACAGAGGACAAAAGAGGCAGTGTTTTCTCCTTCTCCAGCTGTTTTTGAAATATAATAATTTATTACTCTTGGATATAAAATTTCAGATTAAATGAAATCCCTAAACTTAGAGACACTGCATAGTAGAATCTGGGGTAGTACTTCTTTTCATTTTGGGAAATGAAGTGTTTAATGTGCTGTACTGTTAACCATTAACCTTAAAAATCTGGGGAAAAAACCCCTAGCAATTAGATGACAGACACTAGATGCAAGTTTCTAGGTATATGTTTAGTTACATTATGCTCAGAGTTAAAAATACCTGGTTACTAAAAAAGATTTTTCAGTCTACTGGGGTTCATCCATATTGAGACTAAGATGTTTATTTTATCGTGGTGCAGGGCCTGGAATTTCTTCTAGAATTTTTTGCCATTTTACTTCAAAGTTGTTAATACAGTCTGTACATCTGACTTAATATTACATAGGAAAAGCCTGAAGTTAACAACACTAATGTATTTTCTCCTGGAAACAGAAAATAAAAGAAAAAGAAAACACCCTCCAAACTTTTAGTTCAAATATTGAAGGCAAATGTAAAAATCTAGAGGATACATTCTTAACTGTTGCAAATATGTCCATTTGTCTACAAACTAACTAGTGACTGAAACTGATTATTTCACTGAAATATAATTCTAAGTCCACTTGAATTTTTCCTCATTTAGTAATAAAGCTGGTGGATGGATCGATGTTGACCTGGGAGGGTGTGGGCAGTGGAGTCCCCCAGGGCTTAGTCCCTGGGCCGGTGCTGTTCAACATCTTCATTAGCGACCTGGACGAGGGTGTGGAGAGCACCCTGTTCAAGTTCGCTGATGACACCAAGCTGTGGGGTAAAGTGAATACACTGACTGGCAGGCAGGGACCGCATCCAGGCAGACCTGGATAGGTTAGAGTAGTGGGCAGATCTGAACAGGATGCAGTTCAACAAGGACAAGTGCAGGGTGCCGCACCTGGGGAGAGGGAACCATCATTATGGTTAAAGGTTAGGGGCTGACCCTCTCAGCAGCACAGAGGCAGAGAGAGATCTTGGAGTCATGACTGACTCCAGGATGAATATGAGTTGCCAATGCGATGAAGCAATAGGCAGAGCCAACCGCACCCTGTCATGCATCAACAGGGGCATCACTAACAGATTCAGAGAGGTCTTGCTCCCCCTCTATGCAGCGCTGGTCAGGCCGCAGCTGGAGTACTGTGTCCAGTTCTGGGCGCCGCACTTCAAGAGGGACATGGGGAACCTGGAGAGGGTCCAGAGGAGGCCACTCGTATGATTGGGGGCCTCCGTGGCCAGCCCTATGAGGAGAGGCTGAGGGACCTGAATCTCTTCAGTCTCTGCAAGAGGAGACTGAGGGGGGATCTTGTGGCTGCCCCTTATCAGGGGCCAGCAGCAGGGACTCAGGGAAAGTCTGTTCACCAGGGCCCCCCTTGGAGTCACCAGGAACAATGGCCACAAGCTGAGGGAGGATAGGTTTAGGTTAGATATTAGGAAGAACTACTTCACTGTAAGGGTGGCCAGAGCCTGGAATAGGCTTCCCAGAGAGGTGGTGCTCTCGCCTTCCCTGGAAATATTCCAGAAGAGACTGGATAGGCACCTGGCTGGGGTCTTATGATTCCTCCCACCCCCAGTGCTCTTCCTGCCCATTGCAGGGGGGTCAGACTTGATGATATGTCTAGGTCCCTTCCAACTCACTGATTCCATGATTCTATGAAAGTTAATGCCTTTCAGTAACTTGGAGGCTTTTGAATGGCAATTTCCATTTAAGCAGGTTTTGGTTCACTTTGCAAATAAAAAAAATGTAAATAGCAAATGTATTTTCTTTCAAAAGGTCAAATTGAGCTTTTTAAAAAATAAGCAGCATTTCAGCAAGCCAGACGGGACAAAACTCCATTCAAATAAACGGTCTGTGTAATGATTTAGAATCGCGACAGCCTCGGATTTCTTGAATGGGTTGTAGTATAGATTTTGGCACAAACAGACTGATATGTTCAAGCTTACATCTCTTTTACTGCAGACAAGAAATTCACTAAAATATATAAATAATGAATGTGGCCAGGGATCTCTGCTGGTACTACTGCTGGTTCTGCAAGATGCTGGAACAGAAACACAGAATGCTCCATGTTTTTGTTATTAGTAAATGCTTGTTCTCCTACAACAAACACAGCATATTTTATCTGAAATGGCTTTTGTAGCACATACAATATAAGTTTCAACCCTCTAAAAGTGCCAGTAAATTGCAGAAAGATAAGTTACAAAGACGTACTTAATTTGCTGTGATGAATTGTGTGCATGCTTCAGTGATCAAAACTGCAGCTGAGACCTATTATATTTAATGATCTAGACGTTTCTTGTGAAAACACTCAAGCATATATTGTTATGTCTGGACGAGCAACCTCGTTTTGCTCTAGCAGCAAGCAAATGAAGAGGCTGCACTTTCAAAAGCATGCTGCACACTGCTTTCAATGAGCTATTTAAACTAGAGAGATGGAACCAGTTCTACTACTTCCTTATATTATGTTTATAGTCTGCCCCTTCAAATGCACAGCTCCGTGTTCCTTGGAAAACTAAATCAGTTCCTTTGGACTACAGTGACACCTACAGGAGGAAGCAGAACTAATCTCAGCTATTGGACCATAAGCTGTTTACAGCAGCAAGGAAAATTGGGAAAGACCACAGCAATGGCTTTTTTCAGATATTCCCTCTTCTTTCCTTCAGTAGATGTCTAGACATAAAGTGACAGATGGAAAATCTTTTGGAGAAAGAAAATGGCTGTTAGTGTTATTAGGACAAGTGCAATACAGTACAGGACTAAAATATCATATAAAACTAAGTGAAGTCTATGAGGCAGCAGAGCCATCCTAGGGAAGGGAAGGAGGTATGCTGTGTGAGCCATCACCATGAGGAAGGTTTATGATTTTGAACATGTAGCGTCTCCTGGGCACTCAGGTAGAGCACAGGGTATCAGGACTTGCTACCCACTTAAAATGGAAGTGCAGATGCACTTCTATGATGCCCTCCTGAAAGTGCTACCTCCCAGTTCTCTAAAAATAACCTCCCCAATGGTGGGATCCACCTGCCACCCCTGAGCATCCAGAGTCATACTCACTGTCTACTGGGTGAATGTGTGGTGGATTCCTGTACCTCTGTCTTTGCTAGGTCACCCATGTCAGAGTAGACATTATCTGACCAACAGGGAAAGATGATGATGGCCTCATATTAAAGGGCCTGGGAATCAGAGAATCTGGGCTTTAGGTCTGTCTCTGCCCCAGTGTCCCAAGTGGGTATGAGCAAGTTCCCTCAAGTTCTGCTTCTCACCTCATCTGTAAAACAGGGGTCATCTGAACCTTAGGTAAGTGCTGGTAAGCTTGTAAAGCATGTCAATCTCTGCAGACAAACGGGACTACAGACTAAATATGCTGACAACTGACAGTGTTGTCACTACACATTCAAGAGCTGCTTTTTCTTCCTCCCAAGCCAGCCAATCCCAATTCAATCATTACTGTTCAACAATGTGGAATGAAACACAAGTATGTGTAACTGTCTCTAAAAGAATGGCTTTTGAAGTGCCATTTCATTCATCTGCTGAGCAGTGAAAGACCCACACACCAGTAATCTGTGGTAGTGTGGTAAGGAGTGAAGAAAAGATATTTGTTAATTGTTGACATAACAAAATTAATTTTCCATCCATAAACTTTTTCTCCTCTCTCCTGTGAGCTCTGATGCAATGTTACTGACTGGCACAACTGAAATGCCAACTTGCATTTCTCATCATTAATTTCTCTCTAAATGTCATTAGTAATTGTTATTGCCAGACCAGAGACTGCAATCTGGTCTTTGAGAAGGAAAATCCATTTCTCATTTCTTCTCCTGTGTTACCTCCTTTTGGTCTTGAATGGATATTTAATAGTAACATACTCCAACATGCTGTTTCAAACAAAATGGGAGGATATCAGTGTATTATACCTGTTTTATTTATTTTAATACAATATGGATCGTTACCACCCTGGAATTATTTATTCAGAGGTTTCTTAAAAATTCATCTGTTGACAATGCTTACAATCAAATATAGCTCATCTGTTATAGAAGAAAAAAAGTGAAAGCATGCATTCATGCAAACTTTCTCATGGATATTAGATAAATGTATATGAAGTATGTTTTGGGGAGAATGACTATTCAGTGAATATCTTTAACAATACATACTATTTGCTTTCTGGCATATAAAAAAATCCCCTAGCAAAGAAGATGTGCAAACACAACTCTAATTTAGAGCTAGGTTAATTCATCATACACACTTACCTGTTTTATATGTATTTAAGTAAAAGATCTCCAATACTACAGTAGCAGATGAGGAATGCATGGTTGTATGAGGGAAAACCAAGGAAAGAAATTAATGAGTGTTTCCTTTAGTTTTGAAGGTGTTTAGGTCCATGGACACTTTGATCTATTGTGCCAGTAACTGATGCAGTCAAAACCTAGCTCCAGCACTCAGGGAGAGGAAAGCTCTCAGGAACTTAGGGTCAGTTTCATGAAGAGTTTTCAATATCATGATAGGGACCTTGATCTGGATTTAACACATTATTTGTGTAAGTGCATGTCCATATATTTGTCTTCCATAGCGCTTGTAACATATTAATTTAGCTCAGAGATTTCCTTTCCCATATCCCTTTTACTAAAGGCATCTTTGTTCAGAATAAATAATCATCTGAAAATTTCTGACTAGGAATTGTGCTTTCAGTAAACACAATTGATGCATATACATTGTCTGTTGGCTGTTTGTATTATTGCCATCTGTTGGGATGGCATGGTGCCTGCTCAAAAGTTCTTTGGACCCTTGCCCTAGGGCATAGATGACAGGCACCAATGGGTTTAGCTGGGCAGCCTGGATAACAGTTCCAAGTGCCATCTCTACTGTAGGAAGTCCCTTCTCTTTGCCAGCACTGCCACATTGGAACTACATGCCTCCTTACACTTGATCACACATGTTGACACTTGGGTGCACTTAAGTGCATTAATGACTCAAACAATGACTTTCACCTGGTTCCCTTTTTTTCCACTCTGCATCACTTCTGGGTATTCTGCACATGTTAATGTGAAGTTATGTACACTTTGTTAGCCAGGGTGAGTCACAGAACAGCATAAATGGTATCTGAAGCAGAGGGGCTTTATATGGTACAGAACAGACACTAAAGTACTAGTCATTTCCATGCTAAGCCTCAGGTGAATCTTTGCTATGCTGAGAGCTCACACTGTCTTGTAGTAATTCATAGATTCGTAGATTGTAGAGTCGGAAGGGACCCCGAAGGATCATCATGTCCGACCCCCTGCCCCAGTCAGGAAAAGGACCAAGGTCAGACAACCCCAGCCAGGTGTCTATCTAGCCTCCTCCTGCAGACCTCCAAGTTAGGTGATAGTACCACCCCTCTTGGGAACCCATTCCAGATTCTGGCCACCTTTACTGTGAAAAATTTCTTCCTTATAACTAATCTGAATCTACTCTCCACTAGTTTGTACCTGTTATTCCTAGTTACTCCTAGGGGTGCTCTGGTAAACAGCGCATCTCCAACTCTCTGTTGTCCTCCCTTGATAAACTTACAGGATGCTACAAGGTCTCCCCTTAGATGTCTGTTGTGAAGGCTGAAGAGATCCAGATCCCTCAACCTCCCTTCACAGGGTCTTGCACGGAGGCCACTAGTCATAAGAGTGGACCTCCTCTGGACCCTCTCCAGATTCTCTGCATCCCCCTTGAAGTGTGGTGCCTAGAACAGGACACAGTACTCCAACTGTGGCTTGACCAGTGCTGCATAGAGAGTGAGCATCACCTCCCTCGATCTGTTGGTTATGCATCTGCTAATGCACGATAAGGTGTGATTGGCTTTGTTGATGGCTTTGTTACACTGCTGGCTCGTGTTCATCTTGGAGTCAACTATGACTCCAAGATCCCTTTCAGCCACTGAGCTGCTGAGGAGGTCATCCTCCAATCTATAGGTGTGCTGGGGATTCCTCCTCCTAGGTGGAGTACCTTGCGTTTGTCTATGTTGAATTGCATCCTGTTTCATTCTGCCCATTGATCCAACCTGTCCAGATCAGCCTGTATCTGCTCCCTGCCCTCCAGTGTGTTAACTTTGCCCCATAACTTGGTGTCATCTGTGAGCTTAGAAAGGGTGCTCTCCACACCCTCATCCAAATTGCTGATGAACATATTAAATAACACTGGTCCAAAGACCGAACTCTGCAGGACACCACTGCCCACCTCCTTCCAGGTCGAAAATGACCCATCCACCACCACTCTCTGTGTGTCATCCCTAAGCCAGTTTTCCACCCATCTGACTGTGTAAGCATCCACTTCACAGCCTGCTAGCTTCCTTATGAGAATAAGATATGAAACTGTATCAAAGGTCTTCAAGTCCATGTAGATGACATCTGCCTCAGCTCCACTGTCAAGGCAATGTGCTACCTGGTCGTAAAAGGCTATAAGGTTTGCGCTGGTTTCCCATGCTGGTTTCCTTTCAGCATCATTTCCCCTGCTGGGCCTTCACAAATGCGCTGTTTAATGATTTTTCCAGTGTTTTCCCAAGGATAGAGGTAAGACTGACTGGCATAAAGTTACCTGGCTCATCCCTTCTCCCCTTCTTAAAAATGGGCACCATGTTGGCCCTTATCCAGTCCTCAGGGACCTGGCTGGAGCACCATGAAGGCTCAAACACCCATACCAGCAGCTCAGCTATGACACTGACACAGGTCACAGGTGGTGCTATATAGCGGAGATGCAATGATCTTCTCTAAGAAACTTAAAGATAAATGTTATCACTCAACCTTGTCAGACACAAGAGAACTGAAGATCTCTGGAAGCTTCTCTTTTGCGACTAGAAGGGGGCATGGAGAGTAAACAGGCAATATATGATGTGTATCTTTACCACTTGCACCTTCCCAAGGGTCATAAGATTTATTAAGTATCCATTTCATTTTTGGACTATTGTAATTATTCACTTTCTGCCCATTCATTGCCCTAAGATACAGGCAGTCCTCGACTTACAATGTTTCAAGTTACAATGTTTCATACTTATAATGTTTATAAACTGACACCCTGTTTCAACTTTCTGACATCAGTTTCAGCTTTACAATGCTCGATCTGACGCCACACCACATCAGCGAACAAGTTTGCTGCATCACCCATCTCCCTGGAGAACATCTGTCCAAACTTCCTTGGACACTTTCTTTAAGAAAGCAGACGAGACTCCAAAAAACCTGCAGCCAAGACTCCTGAGAAGACTCCAGCCAAGAACCCTTCAAAAAGTCCAGCCAAGAACTGTTCAAAAAATCCAGCAAAAGTCACCTCAAAGAAGTCCTTCCAAATCAATATGATTCCTATTTACAATATAAATACATTAACATAGTTATATAACTCATCTATAATTGATTGAGTAAAAAATTCCTAGTTATTTCTGGTGAAAATAGGGTATCAGGCCTTGGTTCAGGAACCAATCCCCCATTATAACATTGTTTCCTATGGGAAAATCAGTTCTGAGTTGCAACATTTTGACTTAAGATGTGGTTTCTGGAACCAATTGTGCCATTAGTCCGAGGCTGCCTGTACTACTGTCCAAGCAATGGAAGAGATAGAGGTGATGAAAGAGATCAAAGTTGTCACCATTTGAAAACAAAGGAGCAGTAAACCTGCAGTGTTGGCGGCACCTAATAACTCCCAGCTGATTCTCAAGTTACTACATTAGGTGAGAAAAAAGGAGCAGAGACAGAAACAAAAGATTTTGAAGAAGAAACAAGAGCAGGTATATAAAGTTGACAGCGTAAATAATACCAAGCAAATGAGATAAAGTACACTAAAGAATCCAAGGTATATTTACATAGCACAATGCAGTTGTGGACAAAGCTAGTTTGGAACAAAGCTAGTTCTGAACAAATTTAGGTTTGTGTATGGCAAAACAGTTAGCTTCCACTTAACTGTTAGCACACCACTCCTTCCAGGCTAATTAGCTCTGCTGTGCATATTACGTATGGCAGTGTTGTACTAACCTGGCTTTGCTGCTTCTGGTATATGAGCTATCTTGTTCAGAGCTAATTCAGGGATCCCTACATGGTATTCCATTGTGCCATGTAGACAGACTCATAAAGACAAGTTGTGTGCTTTTCCAGAAAAGTAGGCAGCCCAAAGGGCATCACCTGCTTTCCCCTGCATGGATTTCAATGTGCTTTCTAAGGCTGTCAAGTCTGTCCATGTTTTGCAGGGTAGATTGTCTTGTAGATAACAGATGTGCACATAGAGTATAGTGTCTTGCTCTGTTAGACAGAAAGATGCTGCCAAGCCACAAAGAGGAACATAGTGGTGGTAAGCCACTCTTGGTTTGGAAAACAAGAACAGATTCAAGATAGCTGCTAGGTGACCTTACATAGTTCCTCATATAGGATGCCTATACATGAGCTCCAAAGCATTTTAATTGGAACAAGTCAGAGCAGACTCAATTAATCGAGTCTGCTGAAGCATACTAATTAGAAAGTTTCAGCGTGCTGCAACATCACGTGTATTCAGAGTCCTGCATTTCAAAACGGCAACAGAGGCACTGTAGCTAAAACTCATTGAATAAGCTTTAGTTAAAGCACTCTCGTGGCCATTTTGAAACACAGCATGCTGCAGAAAGGCTGTCCAAAAGCCACTGTAATTAAAACATCCTCCTCCCCACACCCTGGAGCACGTGTATAGAAACCCACAGGCCACATCCAAATGAGCGCAGATGTGTGGTAAGTGGTACTACAGACCCCTCTGCAGCACTACACATGCAGGCATTTTCCAAGCTGCTACCTTGCAGTACCAGAGGGGGCAGAGGGGGGGGCTGATGCCAGGAGATCCCAGGGTCAAAAAAATCCACACCAAAAAAAAGCGGGATAGTGCACATGGCAGCAACGCATGCTGCCCAAAATCAGAGACTGGCTGGCCAGAGCCACAATCCAGCTGCCAATCAGGTTCCCAGCTGCAGGAGCACTGCAGCTACAGCCCCAGAAAGCCCCCAGGACCTCAGGTTAGGCTGCTGGGAGCAGCACAGTTGCTGGCCCCAGCCTCCCCTACCACATCTGGGATAACCTGCCATGTGCTAGAGGTGTGCTGCTGCTACTTGTCGCTGGGGAAACAAACATCCACACTCATGTGGATGCAGCCATAAAGACTGCATCTTACCTGGGGAAGAGCCCAAACCATATTCCTGAAGAATTCATGCCCATGTCTTAAATTTGGTAATTAATAATGAGTGTGCCTGCACCGAAATAAGATTTGGAACAAATTGTATTTTCTCCCTCAACTTAGTATATAGACACGTTCTGCAAACCAGAGAGCTAACAAGCAATCTTCTTCATAACCTTGACTATGTATCATGAGCAGAACTTCCTTTTTTGCAGTATGTAAAGGATGTTCGGCCACAGAGACTCAATACGATGGTTATATGCCTAAAGCACTTTCAATTTTTAATTATTGTTAGTTATAATTATCTGCCTGTGTCTGACTGAAACTCAGCAATATGACTGGAATGGATTTTGTTTTTCTTGTAATTTATTAGCTTTATAACTAATAATAATTAAAAATTAAAAATGCTCCAAGCACACAGTGTAATCAACTTTTTTTTTTTAAAAAAAACCTACTAACCAAATCTGCTAGGGTAACTGACTAGTTCATTATTTTTAATTTTAAAATGAAAAGTGATAGCAGGAAAAATATATACATTTATAGATTCACGAAACTTAATGACTTAAGCAGGGCAAAAAGCACTGAACTGTATTTTAAAGAAACATATACTTTGCTTGCAAACATAACTAATTCAGTATAAAATTTTGTTAAAACTTTCTATCGAACCATGATTTATCTCTACAAAGAGTCTCATGAGGCATCAAATCTAAGTTTAGTACAAACAGTAAAATATAGCACAAATTACAGAAAAGGAAATGCTGTTCTTTGCCTATCACAGTTGAGGGACAGTGTCTCTTCTCACCTCCAGTTCAAGGAGACACTTTGTGCAACAATCTCAAACAACACAGACCTTTCTTCACATCAGGATTGCCATGGGCACTTTAGGGTGCAATTTCTAAGATATGGTTTGACATGTTGCATGTGTTTAGGATTGTCTGGAAGAGAATTTCATAGCATTTGACAAAAATTTTATTTAGCCTCTCCATAGCCCTGGGTGGGAAGTCAATAAAGCACCTCCATTGATGATTGATTGAAGCAGAGACATTCAATGCCCAACAATCCAACTTCAAATGAAAAGGCTGGGAACAGCCCCTCAATCTCTGTTCTTACACCTGTACTCTAATCAGTGAGTCATTATGTTCAGTTCAATGCAAGGGGTGCTTTTGCACATGGTCCATTCCCCAAGAAGCTCCGAGAGAGCAGGGTCTCAAAGAGATGCAGTCCCTTCCCTCCAGCTTGTCCTCCTGGAACAAAAATGGCCATTCTGGGAGAAAAATAAGTCAACTCCAACCAGAGAGAAACCATTCCCAGAAGAGTTTGTCCTGGGAAAATGAATTTTTGCACAATTTTCTGGCAACTTAACTCCTCCCAGTGACTAACAGAAGTGGAGCTGTGGAGGAAGGTTCCTGTGCTTTCCAGAGGCTGGGGTCACCTTGGTCTGGAGAAGGTGCAAGGGGCAGCTGCTGTCATCCCTCTCACCCCCACCCCTCGCCATAGACTGAGACAGGAGGGAAGGAGCATCTACAGGGTGCTCTCCAATACCAGGAGCTGAATAGAGGGAGCAGCCTTCTGCATGCTTTTCTCTCCACGGCATAAGAATCAGGCAAGAGACTTTGCCCTGCTGCTCCAGTCTCTCTGGGAATGGGAGGACTAAAACAGCTCATGCTTTCCCCAGACCAGGAAAACCTGGGTCACAAGAAGGCACGAGAAGCAGTGGAAAGGGGGCAGTTTTAGACTGAATGTCTCTACTGCTCCCTCTCCCAGAATTGTTTCTAGTGGTGGAAATTTTCCATTCTTAGAATTGAGCATTTGTATGTGGCCCTGGGCAGTTCCAACAACTGCTGGAGATGGGGGGCAATGAGGAGGGTCAAGCCTCATCTTCTATCCTAGTCCTAACTCTGATCTCTTATAGCTGGGGAACTTGAGAAGGTCCTAGGGGGTACACACGGGCAGGTGGGCACAGAGTGCCACCATGCACCATCCTGCCCAGGCACTGCCCGCCTGGCCAGATGCAGGGGGGCAGGAGAAGGTTGCACATGGTGGCTGCTGCTGCTCCGTGTTCAGCCGTGTGCCACCCCTCCCCCCCCAGCATCCAGTTGTGCACCACGCCCTCCCTTCCCCCACTCAACGTCCAGCCGCCAGGGTTGCATTGACCCAAAAAGGTTGAAAACACTTGTCTTATAGCACCCGCAGTAGGAATCAGGAGAAATGTAATGTGGTTCCTGCAGATGGGCTTACTCCCCTGCACAAAGCTAGATGAGGCTGTTACTGAGTACCAAGGCCATCATAAGAAAGGAAGAAAGGATGTGCTCAATCAAATGCATCTACTAACAAGGGCAGGAGAGAGCTGATACTAAAAATGATGGTGTCCCATGCTGAATTATTATTACACTTGATTATATGTAGCTCCTCCTTTTTATTTTTCTTTAATAGTTTCAGGGCCTGATCCAAAACCTCCTGAAAACAGTGGAAACACTCCCAAAGTCAAATGGCAATGGATCCAGCCCACAATGTTAATGACAAATCATTAATATACTCAATGCCACTTCTGCATGGCAATTTTTGGGATGTGCTCACATCTCCAGCTTTTGACATATACTAAAATGGAAAAAAAAAAAAAAGCCAAAAGGTACAACTCTGGCCAGTGAGTCATGGCATGATCTTTCTTTTTGATATTTACTTTTAAAGAAACATGATACTTAAAATGACAGAACATTCCTTTTGTGAAGCTCCTTTAATTTAGTGGTTTGACATATCTCCAAATCTGAATAGAAAGGAAAACCATTTATTCATAGCAGACAATAAAACGCCTCAACACCTGCACTGGGAAAGGCCTGGCAGGTACACTGCTCTCTCAGTACCTGGATTATTTGTGCACTGTTTATTATATCCCTTGCTTTAGTTTTCATCAGTTGTAATCATTTAGGAGGAAACAGTATGATTAATACCACACAAGCAAACAGCAGGAATTAATCCTTTAAATACAAATACTTTATTGGTTATGCGACGGCTCCTTGGAAAAACAGTGGGGCAAAGAGCACAGATGAAAACCATCATTGAGTTCCCTCAAATATCACTATTCATTTACAATTTGCTTAATGCAATTCTTAATGCATGCAATTAAGAACTTGCATTTTGCAACTCTGATTAACAACACAAGTTTAACTATCAACTATCAACAACCAATGTGTGTCATGACTTCACTCCATCTTCTGACTTGGCAGGGTTCCCTATTTCAGTTTAAGTAGGAAAGACTAATATTTCACTCACTGAAGGACTTTCACTAGTTCATTTCTCAAGCCTTGCTGTACTGTGCAGCATTTCAGCTTCTGCAAGGCAGTACATTAAAGGCACACTCAGCAGCTAATGATTAGTTTGTAATACAGGTCCTAGAAATCATCCTGTGTTTCAAAGGATTCATTTGCTTTCTGCAGTATAAGTAAGGCTAAATTCAGTTTTCATTTGACTTCTCAGATATGTCTACACTTGCTTCATTAATTACATTTTAGTAGGAGGAACAACGTTCTACAGAAACAAAGTACTGCAGGTCCTGTGTAAATTTACTTCTGTAAGCACTATGCCACAGAAAACACTTATCCTGAAGATTTTCATCACATTCCCAGGTTTCAAAGCTTCTGTACCCTACCATCCTCTGAGCTGCAGTTATAGAATATTGCACTAATTTGCTGCTACACGTGCAGGGGGACCACAGATCTGCCATATTCTTTCACTAGCTTTCTTCCACCCCTAAAGTAGCATATCCAAAGTTTTACATCTGTTTTTTTTCTTCTATCAGATATCTTTGCTCAGCAGTATTCATTTTTATTATGTTTTTAGGGTGTCTGTGTCATATATAGAAAATTCATCAGAGCCAGATGCTGTTCTTTGTGACATCAGCATCAGTGGAGTTCCTCCTAACTTAAACAAGGGGACCCAAGAATGATCAAAAAGTTAGAAATGTGTTCTTTTCCAAAAAGTTCATTTCAGCCTCATTTGTTTTTGTAGCTTTCCCTGCCTGTATAGGACCTCAAGGCTTAATAACTACTACAGAGCTGGAAATGGAAAGCTTTTTAATTTAAAAAAAAAAAATATTTTGCTACTCAAGCAGCAACTTGAATTTCTTCCCATTCTTGAAATATAAATTTCCAGTGGCATTCTGCTTTACTACATGCCCCCTTTTACCATATTATACCTACAACATCTCTTTAAAAAAATATTCACTTAGCAGCAGGGATAACTTATGGCATGCCATGACATTTCCAAACGTGACTTCACCCCCCACAACCTATGCTCTAATCCTATCTTTATTTTTCTACCCTTCTTTAAGGTTAAGGGGGACAAAAGTAAGTTTTTCCTTATAAAATATAAATATTAGGTTTTAAAATAATTTTTTAGCTATTTCACTTAAAAATAGATGTGAAATAAAGAGAATGTCCAATTTTGACCAAAAAGGAGTTATTTCTGTTTTATGCCAATGGGAAAGCAAGATCTGAACTGAAAAGTCAAATTCATCAAGCAGAACTATATGATGGATAGAGTCTTTAGAATACAGGAGAAACTGCAGTGCTCAGACACTGAAGGTCTATGCAGATTTAACTGTTACTAGCAGCTGAACAATTCATTCACTAAATAATACTAAATCTTCATTACTCAACTAGCAGACAAAAATAAAACAAACAGCCCAGGAATTTAGAGCAGGCAACCTACAAATGAGCAACTGATGAGATAATCATCCCAAATAAGGTTGCTAGTTCAAAAATTTTCAGCATTCCTAATGGATTCACATGTACTCTGTGCCTTCTTTCACTCAGGTATTTCAATTAACAAAATCCCCAGCTTCAAGTAAACACACATTTCTGAGTCACCACTACATTCAAGGCTAAAACTGTGCAGTTAAATATTGAATTTTCATTCAGCCAACTCCATTTGAAATGACTTGTGTAATTACTGCAAGCACAGGAATTTTAAATGCACACAAATCCTGTGTAAAAACTGGAAAATTACAATTATAATTTAAAGTTATCTGATGAAAGCTGCTATTTGCATAGATTGTGCTATGCGTAACACTTCAGAATTTAAACACTATGTAATTAAAATAGTTAATTGCAAAAAGTGGTTGGTTGTTAGGACTATAATTTAACAAGGTTCTCTGTATTTGACCGTCTGATTTAAAAGGTTAATGCAGTGACCCAGGAAGCCACTGCACCCATTTTAATTGTGCTGGCATTCTGACCAAAGACCACTTTAAAGGAAAAAAAAGGGAGGAAAAATTCTAGCTGGCTTTGTGAGCCACTGTTGTCTTCTTAAAACCTTCACAGTGAGAAAGCATAAAAACAAAATATGCTGACTTCATTAAAATATTAACAAGGTATAGTTAAAACTTTTGTACACTTATGCAAATGTGGTTGCTAGAACAAGGGAAAGAAGAGGTTCCCCTGGGAGGAAAAATATAAAATCAACAAAGTGAAAAGATCAACCATCCTTCCACAGCATGACAGCACGACACAAGAGGCAGCAGCTAGGGAATTCGGCAAGATAAATAAAAACCCTCCAAAGTTTAAGTAAATCATGGTTTATAAAGTTAATAGATTTAAATGAGGCATACAGTATCATTCTATAAAAAGATTATATTTACCAGGGGACACTGGCAGTATTTTGGTAGAAGTGTTAAACAGGTAAAATATGTATGATGAGGACGGCCAGGCTGAGAACCTCCACATGTGCTGTTTAAAAGTTAAAGCTCCGGTCATCAATTTTGTTGTGAGATAATCAGATATGCAGGAGTTTATTCTGCTGCTAAATTAACAGTAAGTTTGAGTGCTGGGGCAGGTTTTCTACATTTGAACAGGTTTAATACTGAAGGTCAAAACTTAAATTTTAAGCATAACTGATTCAATGTTAACATTCCCCAATACTGTTCCAAAGAGTTTCTCCTATGCTAAATGCTAAACTGCATGCCTGCAGCCAGTGCCTGCATGTGCAGCAGCAGGGGTGCAGATGCCCCTGAGGGATCTCCCAGAGTCCTTATGCCTCAGGCAGACCCAGTGCCTCCAGGGGTGTCGGGGGAGCATGGATCAGAGCATCTTTTTGAAAAGATTCAATGCATGCATTCGCCAGCACAGGCCAAGGGGTGTGGGATAGGGACCCCCTTCCCTTTTACCTGCTTTCTTTGAGAGGCCTGAAAACAATGGACATGGTGCCAGTTATGCCAGCAGTAAAACTGGCATATAGTGCCTAGTTTTAAGAATCTATTATGCACCAACATGTTGCAGCATCTGTGGATAATCCTGATTAGAATGCTGTGTTTAAGTAACACATCCATTCTTCTCTTCTTTCTAAAGTAAATCCCTTTACTTTATACCTAATATTGGGGCAGGGGAGATGTCATGATGTTAGCTCAGCCTTTGTATGCTAATCAGTCCCTAAATTATTAATAGAGAAAAAGAAATTATTTACACCATGCTTGACGTAGACATGTCAGTACGTAGCAACACTACTGTCAAGAGAAATACTCAGAAAGAATCATGAGATCTGTCTTGTCTTATTTATTTATTCCAGCCATGCTCAGAGACCCCGTTCTCCTGATGGCACCCAGGGAGTGAGAGAGACTAGGACAGTTGTCTGATGTTGCTGAGCAGGAGGGAAAACCATGTTGAGGTGATGCATTGGTTAGAGATATTCTAAATGCCATGCAGCTTGACGATAGGGTTATTACACACAATCAGAATATTTCCTGCAGCTTTGAATTTACTCGTTTCAAAAACATACCTGAAGTTCTGTCTGAAAGAAGAACTTTTGTGGGCACTGGGAACAGTCATAAATTTTATCCTCCTGCCCATGGACTGCAAAGATGTGCTGCTGCAGTTTATTTGCCTGTACAAAAACTGAAATAATACAGTATGATCAGAGGTTAATTTTGCTGTAGATAACATGCTGCTAGTTTGGCTGCACATTTATTATTGTTGTAAACATTTATGGTCCAGTGTTATTTATCAATAAATAATTGATATTTTTGGTTCAATTATAATTTCCCTTATAAACTGGACAATATTAATAAATTAGGTATTACTGCTTGATGTGTTGCATAGTTATAACAGGTTCTAAATATTATACAGATGTTTGAGATTTGACATAAAACCACCACTCTCCAATGTGTGGATGATTAAAAGAATTTATATTGTGTAACTGAAGAAAGAACATCATCTTTTCTGCAGACATACTTAAGCCAACCATAAGTGCACTAGATTTATTTGTAATGAAGGAGAATTGGACCAGCAGAGTGCTTGATGGTTAATCTGAAGGATGTGTTGACCAATGCAACATTTTTTGATAACCCCACACAACCAGCGTGAGAATGCAAAATATAACAGACTAAGATATAATAACACAACTACCATCACAACTGTGTTACAATTTATACCTAAAAGTTATTCAGGTTTTGTTGTAAAGTTGTGTTTTGAAATGAAGTGTGCTAAATCGAATGACTACTTGGTTAAGATTTCTCAGTTTACTCTGTGTCCAATTTTCTTGGTTCTTGGACTATGTAATATTAATGCAGCTTATTTATCTGAAATCAGGATTATAGGAGGTCTTGGAATAGGCCACACTAAGCCTAAAACACAATATACAAAGCCTCAAACTGTGGGTCAAATCCCAAGACGTGCTTGGGATTTGACCCACAAGGGAAACTGGAAGTACCTTTTCTATTTTGAGATCTGGCCCTTTATTTCCCTCAGAGTCACATTCATTTTCAAAAAGGAAATGAGACACAATTTTAAGATAAATAGCCTGTATTTCACAAGCATTTTGCAAAACAGAGATGTCAACTACCATTTAAGCAAGCAGACAGAACAAGAAGCAACAGATCCTTGCTGTCAGTTGCATTAACCAAGATCATACTCATTTGCTTGGCTGAGGCACCTTAGAGTTAACAGGAGGCCTTCAGATTTAGTAGTAGTAGTAGGCATATGTCTGTCTTGTGAGACAACAGAATTACACTGAGTGAGAGACCAGCTCGCTGAATGTAATCCTTGCTTGAAAGATGAAGTGAAGCTGGAATGCCTTCTCTGGGGCACAAAAGCCTGGGCAGCGTATATTGGAGACACTGAGCTGCCCACACTCCAGTGTTCCCCTCTCTGGCTTGCTGGTTTAATCCAAAGGAAAGGCAGGTGCCGGTATGTTTGGAACCAGCTTGGCCACAGGAGCTGCCAGAACAAAGGAGATCATCCATTTGTCCATCTAGTGGGGCTCCAGATATGTACTCTCTATAGAAAAGAATAGGGGCTGAGCATGTGTTTGAGAGTACACTGTCCTTACAACAAAACCCCATAAAATAGCAGTTGTCAAAATGATACAATATTAGGGCTTGGGTTTAAGAAGCCCTTTCTCATAATAGTCCTCCCACTGTGAACTGTCTATAGGCTGCCTGAGTGTGTAAAAGTTACTTGTTCATAAGAAGGGTTGCAAGAACAGGTCCTTCCTTCTCAAGCACTATATAGAAAATAAATTGCATCTTCTAACCAATAGCTGTCATTTAAAAAGGCCTGTAATTATCAGAGGGAATGCAGAGAACTTCTTGAGTCTTGATGCAATGCTGCCTAGTGTCAAAAATTGAAGCTCTGTTCTTCAGTGCTAGCTCCAGTTTTAGACAGATGATATTTTAAACATTTCCAAGACGAGTGGGTTTTTTTTTCCTTAAGGAAAGGAATACTGTATTTTAAAAATCCCCTGTGTGTCATTTCTGGATCAAGCCATGCACACTGAGGCTTGTCTAGGTCTTACTGTCTTACCTGTGAAACAAACAGGGCATTTGAATGTGCCTCCCATCCCCTCAAAGCTGTGCTCAATCAGGTGACACAGAAGCTTTGCTGGAGAGTCAAACATCTGGTTACACAGCTTGCACTCATGATTGATGCCTTCCTCTGCAAGGTTCAAATGATACAACTTGTTAGTGACACAGCAGATTAGTGTCTGAAATGCAGTAGTCTGCTAGAAATGCTAGTGCTGGATTGCACAGCTTCAAGGACCCAAAGACATTACAATGTCTATGTCCCCATTACAAAAGCATACATAGTCACTTGTACAATGCATTCAGGTGTACAGCCGCAAGTCAAATTTAGGGGCATTTATTTTCAGCTTTGATGAAAGTGACACTGTGATCAAACCACCAGTAACCTACACTCCTGTTCACAAGCTCGTGACAATATTGTATCTCTCCACCTTGCATCTTACCACAAAGGCAAAACATCACTGCTCTGGATATATACTATTTAATGCTCAAACAGCATTTAAAATGAATTTATCAGTGTGAATTCAACCAGCACCACCAAAAGCAGACTGAAATGTCATTTCCCCCTCAGAACATACTGCAAATATGCAGCAGAAGAAGAGGGAAGTAACAGGAAATCGTAAAAGTCCACAGCAGAGTGTCTGCCTTAATTTGCTATTTCCTGTCTTTTCTCAGGTTGAAGTAAGGCTATTAATGATACGTCAAAGGTTCGTTTTAAATTCAGATTTCATTTGATACCTATTTGTTTAAAATACCTTTTATGAAGATAAGTGGAATATAAATCCATTTAAAAATGCCCTGAACTTCTGGTTCAACTAATGGATAAATAGTCACAATTTTTGTTATTTTTATATGCATATTAACCTCATATACCAATCTGTTCTGGGAGTGTTTGGAGGAGGGGGGAAGTGTGTGTTGTGCTGTTAGGTCCTTTTTGGAGATACTAAAGCAACCTTTCAAAATATGAAATATATCTGAAAAAACGTGTATTTATTTGCACAAAATGGAGGAAGCAAACTGGAACTGCATGAGTATCTTGCATCTCTTTCACAGCATGCCAGCATTACTAATATCTTTGCAGGTGTTTGTATAAATGTCTGCTAGAAAACTGTCCTCTCATTAAAAAGATACTGACAAAAATTCATTTTTTAAAAAAAAGTTCTGGTCTCTGATATATGCACCACCTTATTTTTAAACCTCAGAATCTCATCTAACTTAAATTTTTAGTTCTAAAATAGAAGAAAATAATTACAGTATATTATGAGCTAATCTCCTGCTAAATGTATTTGGATCTTTCATATAATCTAAGCATTAAAAAGCACAGAAACCAATTTATAATTGCTTTTATATTACCGTTTTACAACTTTAAAATGGCTGAACAGAGGGAAATTATTGTTTTCTATCAGGCCTCTGGTACTCAAGGTATCTCAAAACCCTTTTACAAGGTAACAAGTTAAACATTAGTAGAGCAGTAACAGTGAAGGCAAATAGAGCAGCCATTATGCACTTGTAATAGCTCAGACCCACATGTAACCTGGATATTAGAACCTGGCTTTTTGCTGAAAACAAGGACAGCAGGGAGAGTTGGTGGTTTGCAGGTTTGCAGATGGAGAGAATTCCCAGAGCACATGTGTCTTAAAGGGCCCTAGACACACCATGAGGATATCATAAAAAATCTTTTGAGTGGTGTCTTGTGCAGTATTGCACTACTGCATACTCCAGCATCGAGCTGTCCATGCTGCTCCAAAGACAGGTATACTCTTGAAACACTTCTTGTAATTGGTGCTCTGCTCCCCATATTGGCTGTAACACATACAGAGGAGAAAGCAGAATGCTGATAACAAGAAATGCTTCAGCAACACTTCAGCATCAGTGAATCATGGATGACTAGCTCCAACCACTGAGGCTAAAGTACAGACATTCAAAAAGCCCAAGCCTGAATTGATTCAGTCTTTGCAGGTTAGTCTAACCTACATAGATTGAACCTGCAAGCAAGTAGTCATTCACTTTTGATTCCGGAAATGCAGCCACATGCCTGCAGTGGCTCAGGCCAGAAGCCCAAGGGCGCTAGAGTGAATCCTCCTTTCCCTTCTGTAGTGGCCTGGCAGGGGCAGGCTGAGCTAAGGAAGGGGGCATGGCCAGGCCTTGGCAGGCCAGAGTATGATTGGGGAGGGGTTTAAATTCTCACTCTAGCCTGCAAGGACGCCAGCCAGGATGGGCCTGGATGGGGAAAGGGAAGCAGCCCTTGCCAAGCTTTTGGGGTGGTAGAGGGAAGGAGCATGGTCTGACCTCAGCCCCTGTCCAGACGCTGGCCCAGCATGGCCCCCCTAAGGTGAAGGGGTGGGGAGAGGGTTTATTTCCCCCCTCCCTCCAGGACCCAAGCTGGGGTCTGCCTGGCTAGAGTGCAGAAGTCCCTGTCAGTGTCACTCCCCCCTTGCTGCTCGAGGGGCAGGAACATGGCCAGATGCCTGCCTGGCATGGCCCCCTAAGGCAAAGAAGGCAGGGGGGAGGTTTATCCCCCCCATCTTCTTTCTCTCTTACCCCAGGGGACCCCAGCTAGAGTCTGCCTGGGCAGGGTGCAGTAACACCTGTCAGGGTCGCTCCCCGCCTTGCTGCTCCAGCGACAGGAGCAGTGTTGTGGCAAAACATCGGCCTGGCATGGCTCCCTGAGGCAAAGGGAGCAGGGTGGGGGTTTATTCCCCACTCCATCCCCTCTCCATCCCAGGGGCTGCCAGCCCCAGCCACCACCTTTGCTACTCACCCACCTCCAGGCAGACCCTGGCTGGGATTCACCAAGGGAAGAGGGGAGGGAGGAGAGAAGGAATAGTTGGGGTCTGCCTGGCTGGGGGTGAGCAGCAGAGGCAGCAGTCAGGACTGGCCAACCCCAGCTGTGGTCCCCCCAGTGAGAGAGGAAACAGAGGCAGGAATAAATCCCCTCCCTGCCCCTCAGCCTCAGAGCGTCATTGCAGCCAGCATCTGGCCACACCCCCGCCCCTGCTGCTGGAGTGGTCCCTTGGGGCAGGGGGTGGCAGAGGGGGAAGGGAAGGAGGAATAAATCCCCTCCATGGCCCCTTTTTCTCAGGAGGTCATGCTGGACAGCCATCTGACCATGCCCCTGCCCCTGGAGCAGCAAGGCAGGAGGGAACCTGACAGGGGCTGCTGTGCCCTGGCAAGGCAGACCTCGACTGGGGTCCCAGTGAGAGGGGGGAGGAAGGGAAGAATAAATCCTCTCTCTGCACCCTTTGCCTCAGAGGGCCATGCCGGGCTGGCATCTGGCTAGAAAGCAGAGGGGTGAGGCCAGCCCTGCTCTCTGGACCATAGAGTACAGCCCAGCCCTGGGCTGAAAAGCATGGTGGGACGCTGGGGACTGTGATTTAACTTAAAGCAGGAAGAGGTCTGGGACAGAAATTCCATAAACCGATTTGACCTCAATCAGTTAAGTCTGATACTACATTCAACCTGATTTATCTTAAACCAGTTTCGGCCATTTTTCAACTGGTTTATGTGCACTGAACTTTTGTTCTGTTACAGGTTTAAACTAGTTTCTGGTCACTTAAACCAGTTCGTGTGTAACTTCTGTCTCTAGCCTTAGACGGTGCTCACTACTGGTGCCTGGCACCTCCAACATTTAGGGCACTTTTCCCTGATTCACACTGTGCTCCTCTCTTCACAAATGACAGCAGAATACATAGTAAAGATTCCCAAAACAGGCTAATATTCCAGTGGATTGAAGGAGGAAGCACTGTTTTTCTTCCCCTTCATAATATTTGGTGGAGAAAGAAATGGGAGGCTGAGGAAAGAGGGAAAAAACCCAAGGGGTCTGGGAATGAAGTAAAAGTAAAAAAGGAAAATACAATAGGAGAGGAAGGAAACACAGAAATGAGGAGCAAGGCCCAGGACCACAGGTTCTCCTCAACTGTGACCATTTTAGAAATTCCTTTTTTGGCCCAAATTAAAAGATGCTGGGAAAGTTCTCAGAACATAAGCATTCAAGTTTGAAAAGGGCTAAGTGATCTTTAACTAACAGCCAGGACAGCCACCAGAGAAAAGGATATTTAACTGTTCATATGAATAGATTTTAATAGTGTATTATTCCATCCAACTTTCTAAGAGTGTCTTACATCCAGAGTTTCATCCTGCAGAAAATGGTATGGGTTAGTAGTCAATCTCAGGAAGGTAAAGAAAGGAGCATGTGTTTTTTGATGGAGATGCTATAGTGCCCTGCATCACATAGCTGTGAATACCGACAATGCAGTATAATAAACATGTAGAGTATGCAGTAGATACTATGGATATGGAATAAACTCCTTCAACTAGTAAATCAGAGAAATCATGTTTGAATTCACTTTCTAGCCTCCACATACTGGGCTATTCACAGACCAATCCACCTGTGTTTCATACCATGGCATATTGTCCTGTGTGAGTCTATGTGTACATAAACAAACACTGATTAGAAAATTCTTTCCTTGCAGTTAAACCTTTATAATTTAAGAAAATTAAAAATGGAAAATATGTATAATATTCAATGAGTGACTGAATTACATTCTTCAGGTCTTCGCTTGTTTAATTAGGTAACCTGAATTGCATTTTTTTTGCATGATCCCTGATGTATTTAAAATAGTTAAACCCTTAACAAACTAAAACTAGAATGAAAAATAATAAAACATAATGGGTTCCTGCAGATCTGGAAATTTATCCCACTCGAGGCAAGACCTTTTGATTTGCAAATCCACTTCTGAATTATAAGGCCTTCTCCTCACCGGTGGGGGTTTTTATTCCACTCCCACAGGAGTCCATTATGTATTTCTTGTATCTATAAAACCATCCAGGAAAAAAAAAGTGGGGGGGGGAAGTACCATGGTTAGCATGACAAACATTTCTTTTTTCATGCACGTGTATCCAAAATATGAAAATGCTCAAAGATATAGATAGAATGGTTGCTATAATCACTCTCTTCTCTATAGTGTTTTGCAGCATATAATTTTACACAGAAACACAGGGATACATACAGAGATATCTATGCATCTTTGTAAAATAACTTCCTTGAATTATAGAAGATCTTATAGGCACATGCAAGGCAGCAGAGTGATGACAATGCAGAGTCTGACTGATAACACTCCATTCAAACACGTAGTGTGTTGCTTTGGTAAGAGAAAAACATAAAATCGTTTCCCTCATTTTTATTCCATTTTTTTAACATGACAGGCATCCATAACAGACACATACATAACTCAAGTGAATTATGCAGCCCCTCTCATTTGTAAAATAAAATGCAGATTTTTACTGCTTGCTGTGCTAGATTTTAGCCCATTTCTCCTTAAGTGTATCTGTGTGAGGATCTATTGATTTTAACACTGAACACATTGCAAACAAGAATGTTAGGTCTCTCGCCTTTTTTTCCTAAGCTCAAAATAATAAGCATTAATTTTACACTTCATTTCTCAAAAAAATAATAGGATGTGCTCTTGTTTAAAACAAGCAGGCCTGCTGGATCCTGTCAGGCTGAAACTATGTCAGGCCAAAAGAGGAACAGAGTGCTTTGTGTAAAAGTATCATGGGGAGATGATAGTATCCTGTAATGTTCTCAGTACCTACTTTTGTCTCCAAAAGCATTTGATCCCTGGCAGACACATACTTATTTCCATACTGGTCTTGAGGGAAGCCAGTAGGAATGAGAGCTGATTATCTGAATCCTGAAGGTGAAACCTGGGTGGTGCCCACTGATGTCAAAGGCAGGCATTTGTATAAATTTTTAGGTACATAATTTACTGCCTGTTAGTGAGGCTTAGTGGGTTGCACCGACCCAGTTGAACTGCAGTGGTGAAGCGCACAGCTCATTGTTCTTAAGTTCAAATGCATTTACATGATGGTTCTAAATATGTTGATAGGACACTTAATAGCACTTACACTATCATTTTGCCCATTTTATAGTGGGAATATACTTCTCCATAAAGCTATTTCTGTTGCAGCAATGTGCATTTAATACATATTACAATGAGTCTCTAAGCCTCTAAGAGAACCGACAATAGCAGCCTCCTGGCGAGGATGCAGTATAATTAATAATGCTGTATTAAACCCACGTACTGTATCAGTTGCATTTCTAATTATAACTATATTAATAGCAATATAAAAGAGTGCATTAACACTGTCATGCACTGACATGTTATCAAACCAATAATAAAGAAGAGAGATGAAGAATAAAAAAGGCATCATCTTTATGGTTAGTTAAAACTTCTCTTTCCAAACAAAATTCTTCTTTATGGAAGAAAATACAATAGTCCCAAATTAAGTCGTGAAAACATTTAAGACAATCTGACACTCATTTTTGACAGCGACATGTAATCCCACACTGTAGTTCCCAAAGAATAGTATACTGTACTACTATTTTATTGCAGCAAATTTAGGTGATAAAAGATGAAGATCCTTGGTACAGTGAAGCATATACATTCCTAAGTTAACTACACTTCTAATAAACTTTGATATACTGAAATTCAGTGCAACAGAGAATTAATATACCAGTATCACAGAGAATTGTATCTTGTCCATTATATCATAAATCTAGGAAAATTACATGGGCTATATAAGGAACACTCTAATTATAGTATATAAATAAATATCAGAATGAGCACATGGAAATAAAATGAAAACTGGAAGAAGTTATTCTATTTATGCAATTCATTTCCACCTAAATAAGTATTTAAATTTGGAAATTTAAACCGGTAAAACATTCAAGGAGCTCTCTCCATATTATTTCTAGGTGACTATAAACAGACTGGGAAAATGGGCAAATGAAATAGGCCAGATAACATGAAAATGCCAGTACAAACAACAAATGTAGAGGCAGTGTAGGGAAACTATAATTTCACTATAGATGGATGGAACTGTTTCACTATTGATTTTTCATTAAATAGTACAAAGGAGAATGTAAAACCAAGCTCCGATGAGAGAAGCCTTTGGAGTCCAAGCAAAGTAGGGTCACTGCCAGGAAATGACGGATCAACAAATGTTCAAATTGGATTGTTACTACCATGTCAGGTATGCAGGATGACGTTACTGCACTACCATCGGTTACTTAAGAAACCTTCCTACAGTACAAAACATTTGGGCAATATTTCTCTTTTATATTTTCATAATTAATCCAGGAGGATATAGTTGCGCCCTTCTTTAAGTCCCCAGAGAATGCTTTCCAATATCTTTGTGGAGAGAAGGGACCCAAGCCGTTTCTCCCTAGTGTGTTTGGAAGACACAAATGAGCTCTGCTAGCCCTAACTTGGCACCAGCGGGACAAAGACACTCTTCAAAACAGTACCCTGACAATTAAATAGTCTGGGTTTTGAAAGGCTTGGGATTGATGGCGTGGACAGTGGAAATATCACCTGGGGAACTGGGTGTAGTCCTCTGAGACTTGCTTGAGGTCAGTTACTATAGCAACACAGAATGAGCTCAACCTTGTAACTGACCCTTATCTTTTTTTGATCTGTGGGCCACTGGGGGCCATAGCTGGAAATCAACTGGAAAATAATCTGGTCACATATCAGAAAGAAAACTATTTATACTTATTTATCCAGGTAAAGCCAATATCTCCTTTGATAACTCTGCTGTATTGAATGGCCCTTAATATTTCCACGTCATTTGAAAAATGTATGCAGAAACCTAGGCTGCTATACTGCAAAAAATACATCCATACACATCTCTGTCTTTGGCTATACTGACATCTTGCCAAATCCTTCCCTCACTCCAAACCTTGGAAAGCCCACTGATTTGGCTATGAAGATACACATACACCTACACCACACTTACTACGTTTAATATTTTAGGGTGGTATTTGCTACTCATATTCTTTTGTGCTTTCATCCCTCAGCTGAAATATGATTCTGCTTTGAAATATATTTATATGATTCAGAATGGCACAACACTGATATCTTTTATGAGCTGAGAATTGGTTAATAAAATCTTGTATTCCTGTTTCATTCTTATGACAATTTTACTATTATAAGTTTTCAAGGGATATGAGAGCTGTCCACAGTGGTTAGAAACATCACTTTAATGAAAAATGATAACACAGGGACGTTGATATTTCTAGATAGTGCACAAGGAATCCCTACAAAATAAATCTGCCTTTCCTTCTTTCATGTGGATCTGGACCAAGCTTATTGATTAAAATAAATTATATCCTATTTATTTTCTTCCATATTTTGGGGTACAACCTAATACAATGGCTTGACAAAAATGAACACGAATATGCTCACCTTCCTGCAGCTGGAGCCCTGCTGAAGTTGATGTGGAAAGCACTGAAGATACTAGAAAATGAAAGCCTCAAAATTTCCTCTGGGATTTCCCTGCAGTTAAGGGCATACATTTTGTAGGTCTCTGGCAACAAACTTCTTAACATTACTTTTGTTGTACTCATTACAAGCATCTGTGGCTTGAAAAGGGGTATTGTTCTTCAGACTAAATTAGCCCAAGCACACAAGAGGCTTTAAACTCTTTCAGTCATCTCAGGGGACCCTCAAGCTCAAAATTTACAGAATTAGGTTCCAAATTATTCATAGGGTAGCATGTAAGTTCACTGTATGTAATGTATGTCAGTACACTGCAGTATTAAAATGACCATTAAAGGAAGCAAAGTCCCAGAGGGGCTCAGAATGATAACGTGTAAATTGCATGAGATTTCCTGTTGAATGGAATACTGGACTTCCTGCATATTGCTTAAGAACCGATACTTTTCAGTGGCAGCTATACTTCTTTAAAAAAATGAAGGTTGCAATCAGTTACATAAAGTGCACCTTCCAAGCCTCTTTTCATCAGATACATTTTCATCCTACAAGGAAAACCAAATCTGAAAGTTCAAAAGGGTTCAATTTAACTGTATTCCCCTCATTTATTCTCTTGTTGCAGTACAGGAACTGTTATCTACCACATTATTCTACCAGTTAATCCATCCAAATACTAACTCAGGACCATCCTTCAATTTCCAGTCTCTACACAGCGCCAAATCTATCGTTGCAACTCCTACCTACCCACTGCTATTTCCATCCTGGGTATTACTGACTGCAGCAAATCTTATTCTAAGACATGGACAAACTATATACCTAGATGGTAACCACTAATCTTGAGCAATTAAAGTAAAAATTAGAACATCATTAAATTATCAAGAAAAAAATGCATCTCACTGTACTGTGCCAAATGCCTTTTAAAATATGTAAGCTTCTAAACACAATTTAGAGGACAAATCCATATGAGGCATGTCTACATGTGCATTCATGTACTTTTACTAATGCACATTAAATTTAGTACCTCCAATATTAAGGCACTTTTACATGTGCTCTGGGGGTGGGGATGCCGTGCATTAATTAGAGCAGCTTTGACAGCCGCTCTAATTAAAAGTGCTGCAGTGTCTCGAGTATCAGTGCCCCTTACTTAAAAATGGCAGTGGGGGCGCTTGAATTAAAACTCCTTCAATGAGCTTTAGTTCAAGCACCCCATCACCATTTTTAAGTGTGAGGACGCTCATACATGAGTTGCAGGAGGCTGCTAGAGTGTGGCAATTGCCTTGCTCCAGCAGACTTAATTAATTGATTGGACTGGATTAATCAAGTATTCAGATTGGATTAATCGAGTCTGTTCCAACACACTGGAATTCCAGTGCATCAGAGCAGCCTCCATGCTCATGTACAGGCACTTTATGGTACTAAATAAATGCACATCAGGCTATACTAATGTGCAGTAATACAAGTGCATGCTTTATAGGTGATGTTTAATGCACAATAGCTTATTCTACTGTGCATTAGGGTATTAGCACATTTTTTACACTCCACTTTAATGCACAGTATAATTAGTTACTTTACATTAAGGCACACATGTAGATTAGTCCATCATCTTCAGTTTACAAGTTCAGAACATTCACAGCCTCAGTGTCACGGACACTGAGAAACCCAATGCCCCTTTCTGCTTTAGAACATTTCTATCTCCATTTTCCCAGTGTCTTGTGACATCTGTAGTATTCTGGTAGAGAACTCAGATAATTCTGAGCTGCTCCCTCAAGACTTCTAAAAAGCTATTAAAACCAAAATTTTAAATTGTACCTGTTCTCAGTTGAGACAAGCAGCCTTCTCCCCACCTTCAGTTGCCACATCCAGGTGATATGAGGATGAGACAACCAGTTTAGCTTTGCTTGAGACCATATCTAGGACTACAAAAATGAAAAGCTATGGTGCCAAGCCACTTGTAACACCAAGCTCTTCTTAAAAGATTAGGTACTGGTTACAAATCAGCTGTGCCTACAGAGGATAGTACACAGACACAGATTTTTTTTTTTAAATAACGAAACTCTTACTGATGTGTGTCACTGATCTTCGGATTAAAACTTTCCCAAGTACACATTCACACAATAGACTATACATCTATCATGTAAATAATCATCAGATTAATGGTCTCTAACAGTATATAATTAACAAGACAGACAGGCGCCAAGCTAGTTGTCACTGGATGATATGCAGATTATCATGCTGCATCTATTAAAACACATTGGAGGAACACACAAAACACTGAAAAGAAAATAAACCCTTACACAGAGACAAACAAAAGCACAGACTACTGCATTGGGTTGACAGTGAGGACTGTCTCTGCCATCGAACTAACTTAAATTACAAATCCCATACTTTGTTTTTATACTACAGCACTTTTGCAAAGGGATGGTCTGAATGAGAAAGTTGCACAATTGTATCTATTCTGCAGTTAGAACCATACAACCGTTAGTGCAGGTACAATTACAACAGCATTAAGGTGCTTCATAGAAAAGGGGGAACAACTTCCTGCACAGGAAGTGGAATAAATATACCTGTATAAGTCACCTTCTAACTAAGCCACATTAAGACTTTAAACTTTACAGCTATTTTGGTAACCATCACAGCCAAACACAGTAAAACTTCTAAGTGTAGATTAGCTGTAAATTTCATGTGCTGCATATCACTTTATTATCAAACCAAAGATGGACCAAAGAGACCTATTGGTAGTTCCTTATTTTTGGGGGAGGTGTGAATCACCCACTAACGATTCACACTCAATAATATTACTGTATTATTAAAAATGTTATTAATTTCTTTATGGAGCTCTTTGTAAAGAAAATATTATTTTCATACAATTAAACATAACAAGCTGTTGACAAAGGGCACTAAACAAAGTACAAGTACATTTTACATATATTTGGCTAACTGAAAATGGAACGTTTTTCAATTCCTTCACTGAAAATATCTTGTAAAAAATATCCAGCCTGCAACACTAGATAGAGAACTATGACTATATTGGACCTTAAATGTTCACACAGATGGCACTTGCAAGTATGTCTAAGCAGATGGAAAAAATAAATGCATCCTAAGTCAAGAGTTCTAAGGAGCAAAAGATATAATTACATTCCTCAAATAGGACCTAGCATATGTGCCTAAAACATATCATAGGCTTCCCTGTTTTACATGTACTCGTACATTGCCATACTAAGGGATATTCACAAGTCATTATGCAGAGTATCTCCTACTAACCCTGATGTAATTTGCTTGACTAAATTTCCACAAATCTGGAAGAGAGTAACATAACTTCAGTAACATCACCCTTAAAAAGAAGAAACAACACCATAACCCATGATTTCTTAAATCCAGATGCCATATAAATATTTTGGATAGGATGGAGTGCAACATTTTCTCTCAGAAGCCAGAAAACAGACCTTAACTATTCCACTTTAAAAACAATGCTTTTAGATTTGTTCTACATTCTGCACATTCACTGTCCCACTTATAATCTTCATCTGTTATCTGATACTGCTTTTGTCCAGCCCAAGTGATGAAACACTTGTTCTGTGAGCTCTCTGTATGCTGTACAGTGTGTGTGTGTGTGTGTGTGTGTGTGTGTATGTGCGCACGCGCGCGCGCGTGTGTACACATCCTGCACAGCAGCTTTGAACTTAAGCATGCTGGCAGAAACCTGCCTCCAGGATCCTAGACTTAACCAAGTACCTTGACTTTTGCTTTTGTAAACAAATCCCCTTTTTTGTTATGCGAGTAGTCCAGTCAGGAACATGGCTCATGGCAGCTATATTGTTACTGAACAAGGTAGACAGCTTGGTCCATCTTACTTATGTTTTCTAAAACAAACTACTGCCAGTCTTGTCTTTCCATGTGCCACCAGCCTTTCAATCCATAAAAGAAATCATATAAAACAAGTATGGCAAAAAGGCAGGTTCCAGAGTATACATACTAGATTCAGCAGAAAATCTATGAAAGGTTATTGAGAGAAGCCTTCCTTTTTGTTCAGTTAAAGCTTTCTGAAATGAGGGTTTCATAGTTTCATAGTTTCTAGGGTCGGAAGGGACCTGAATAGCTCATCTAGTTCGACCCCCTGCCATGGCAGGAAAGAGTACCGGGGTCAAATGACCCCAGCAAGGTGTTCATCTAACCTCCTCTTAAAAACCCCCAGGGTAGGAGCCTGCACCACTTCTCTTGGAAGTTGGTTCCAGATCCTAGCCGCCCTGACAGTGAAGTAGCGGGTTTTGAACAAGGCCCTCTTCTAAGCATGGAAAAAGGAGTTAATGTACAACCAAATTACCCAAGAGCTGTCTAACACTGAAACCGCTTACATTGCTTAAACATACTCCAGATCCCAGCATCTTGGCACTTTATAGGTATCTGGGACCTTTCTGTATCTGCACGCACTCTCATAACTTGTATAAAAATATATGTAATGAAGCCATACAAGTTTACCAGAAATAGGACTAATATCCTGTGCAGTGCTAACCAAGGTTGTATCTACATAGCTTTGATTAAAAAATGTCTAGACTCCAAGTAGAAATGGACTCATCTGTACAAGTTCTTTCCTTTAGTTAAAAAAAAAAATCAGTATATGAATTGCCTATAACGTGAGGAAGCTCTTCATAACATGAGAGTTAAAATAAAACTATAAAACATAAATATAAGGACAACCAGATAACATATCATGGTACCTGTTAAAACTCAGCTGTGGAGGGGTGAAATGACTTTCTCAAGGTCATTTATCAAGTCAATGGCAGAACCAAGATAGCACCCAGAAGCACAGCTTTCCAAGTCCTCAATTCTAACATTAAGCCATACAGTCTCTGAAACAACTAAGGTGTAAGAAGGAATACCTATTCCATTCAAAAGTTAAGCCTTACACAATAGTTACATATGTAGTGGGGAAAGCCAAGCAGGATGCCACACAGAAGAGCTGAATGGTTGCAGTCAGCTGAGCAACAATTATATGTAGTATCAATAAATGAAAAGCTTGAGTGTGGAATGGTTCAGACAAGCAGCATGTGCAAAACAAATGCAGCATAAATGAAAAATGTGCTCAAAACAGTTGCTGAGCGATGAGCAATTTTTCATGACACGCTGTCAATAGTCTCTCATTGTGCAGAACTCAAATACTTGGGAAGAGATTACAGAAATATTCAAAGATGCAATATTTGTATTTTGAATGTTAATTTGACATAAAGGAGTGTGCATGAGGGAATGTTTATAATCAGCACTCCAATAAACTCACAAATGACTCTAGTATTTTATAAGCTTGTTAGAAACAAATCACTCCCTTAGCTTATATTTACTTACTGATGAATCATAAAAGGCTTCAATACACAAAGAGTAAATTCAAAAATGTTTTCCTCTTGTTTTATCTTCTACAACAATACTGCAAACCTCTCGTTCATAATGTGAATCCCAGCCATATACTCTGTGGTCTTATGGTTACATGTTTAATTTTCCAGATGACTCTACAATTTTGAATCACATCTCCCCCCAACCCAGTCACCCCTAACCCACTGTAGAATGGCTGCCCTGATCTGGAGCTCACTCCAACTACCTCAGTTGCCTCCTGCCCTTATGTTGCCTGGAGAGGTGTCTATGGGAACAAATCCAATTGTGCTAATTTACATAATGATGAAGCTCTAGTCTGAATGTTCAGTCTTAAGAGGAATAGGAGAAAATATGAACTGTCCTCTAAATAAATGTAAAAAAGGCACAATAAAAATCCACATAATAGACACTGCAATACATTTATGAGCATGCACAGGTACTGAACGTTACCTCAGTTCAACTGTGTGCACTGTAAAATACATCAGCTGCTCCAGTTGGTTTTCAAAGATGCAAGTTAGTTGTCAATATACTCCTGAATAGGCTGCGATTACTATTGAAATACCTTTCAGATTGGTCTGTGCAGCAGACCAATAATCAGCCAGAGATGAAAGGCCCTCTTTGTCTCTTTAAAAATAATATGATGTTTTAATGCAACATGGTCATGCTTCAGTGGACAATGTAGCACCCACACCTTCCAAATACTATTAGGTATACACAGACTCAAAACAATAACACTCCAGTTGCGAGCACAGGAAACCAGTGTTAGACATTTTACTCCTGGCAGTAACCATCCTATCCTATGCTAACCTATGCTTCCGAAGTGCAGCATGATGGCTGCAATTTATAAGCACTTTTGTAAGGTCTGTATACCATATTCATATTCAGCAAGCAATACAAATAGAGGGAAACAAAAGTTGGCAGAATAATGCCACTTTTTTTTCCAATAAAACTAACTGCAGTATAGTTATTGGAATGAAGGGGATACTCAGTTTTATGCTCTTACTTACCAGATAGAAAGAATACTGAGCTATTAGAATATATATTTTACTTAATGTACACTTAAAACATGACGTGGAGCACTACACAAGTACTTTATTATGATTTAAGATTATCTATTTAGACTTGCTAAAAAATAACTTGCCATATTGAGGTATAAGTACATAAAGAGTGAGACACCAAAGGCGCAAAAAAGCAAAACAGAATATAAGTCATCATAATGCCATATCCCACCTTAAGGTAAGGAGAGAGCTGGTACTGCCAACAGCAACCAGCAAAATGTTGTAGTAGTTCTCGAACTGAGGCTAATATTTGCCAATGAAATGGAAACCTCATGATCAGAGATGGCAAGTAGATTCTGGGTAAAATTTTCTCATTGTCTTAGGATACGTATCGTACATTTGTTTGCTGCACCTAGTGTATGTTCGGGTGACTTGCTTTAAACCACCTGACTGTAGATGGGGGGTGGCATGTGAAGTTGGCTGCTGCTCCTGGAAGCAGTGCGTGTTCCTGGTGTAAGTAACCTGGGGCAGGCAAGATCATCAGGGGAGCAGGTTGGCAGGATCAGTGGGGCTGGTGGGGCTGTGGGGAGGGGAGTGTGGAGGCTAAAAATAGCTCAGCTAAGATCAGGAGGTGAGAATAGCACAGCTCCAGGGCTGGGGGGAGTGGCTGGGCTTTCCCAGCCTAAGGGCTGTGTTGTTAATTAGGGGTCTGCGAAGCAGGCCCTATTCGATTTGGATTCAGATTTGGCCCAAATTAGGGACAGTGATTTGATTCATTGATTCAGTTCACTGTCCCTGATTCAATTCAGCTGATTCCGAAACTGAAGATTCAGTGCTGATTTGGAGAATCAGCAATTCAGACAGACATAGCTTTAAAAGTTTTTTCTACATACCTTGAGGTAGCAGGTGTGGCTTGTGATCGCTGAGATGCTGGGGCGCATGGAGCGTCCCACAGGAGTGCAGGGGGCCCTCCATGTGTTCAGCGGTGAACCTGGAAGCGGACCGAAAGTACTTCAGGTCCACATCCGGATCTGCTGAGAAGTGAACACAGGAGGGCGCCCCCCCACGCCCTCCCAGCTCCGCGATCAGCTGCAGGGGGAACCCTGGGTGCCTCACTCCCAGACTCAGGAGGCACCAGTCACCGAGCCATGGGGGCACAGGGTGGCCCCCCAGCATGCTCCCTGGCAGGCCCAGAAGTGGACCGGAAGTGTTTCTGGTTCACTTCTGGGTCTGCTGCCAAGTGCGCTGTGGAGCCCTCCAATCTCCTGTGGGATGCTCCATGCACCCCAGCGTCACAGCACTCATGAGCCGCCTGCTACCTAGAGGTATGTAGAAAAAACATTTAAAACTGTCTCTATGTCTGAATCTCTGAATCAATTCAGAGGGTTCCAAACATATGGAAACAGGATTGGATTTCCAATTTTAGCCTTTTGCTCCTCATGCTATATAAAAAAGAGAGGACTCACTCCCTGGAGGGAAATAATTTGTCAAACTGCCCCAAGTGTTCACCCTATTGAAGAGAAAGACAGACTGACTCTTGAGCAAATTCCATCAACTTCTGGCATAAAAGGGTAGAAAGGAAAATTATCTGGCCTTTAATGGGGAATTTAAGGCAGAGGTAAATTTGGCCACTTGGAGCTCCGGCAACATCCTGGTTGAGAATTACTCCCCTCAGTCATTTGCTTTCATAGTTTATTAGTGAATAATTAGAATGTCTAACCAGACATGCAATAATTGTGTCTATTTACTGAAACAGATTATTTGTCATTACTTTTTCACTTTTAAATGCATTTTAAAATCAGCTTCAGTTTTCTGTGGAAGGAAGGAAGGAAGGAGAAAGCTAATATTCACAAGATAAACCTTTTTAATACCTGTGTTCCAAATTGGAATACAGGTATTAAACACATTCTGATCTATTGCCATATTTCCAAGTTCTTTGCAACAGAAAAATTGCTCTGTTATTTTTCCCACAATCAAAAAATGAGCGAAAAGTCTGAGATGGCATTTTCTGAGAGGTGCACTGAGTTTAACCAGAGGTGTCTCTTATCTAAAAAGGATGAGTACCACCGATATAAGAGATGATACACCGATAATTTAGCAGACATAAAATGCTCTTATTGTAACTTATTTTGCTTTGTAATGGGACAGGAACAGACTGCATCATCCATTGCAGTTTTAATTCAGTTTGCAAAGATGGAAAAATATCTATTTTATCAAACATGTATACAAAATATTTCTGCCAAGTTTGTTTGTACCAGAAATTGCTGCCTTAATGGATATTTTACAGTTTCATGCATTAAATTATTTCCAGCACTGCATACAATGTGGATGGAATGGATTTACCTGAGTTTGGCAGCTATCCTGTTGAAGACTGAGAGACATCTGAAGCATCTTAGCATTTTTATTGAATAGTGGAGTCACATGGATAATTAATACACAGGCAATTGAGCAGCAGTGATGCCATTTCTTTGCCAGGAATTTAGAACTTTTGGACAAGAAAAATAAAACATGTTTTTTCCCCTTCGGCTATACGAAGTATATTGGCCGCAATTAACAGCCATTAAACAGACCTTGCATAGAAAATCTTGCACAAGAGACAGGAAGCTGTGCAGGTCTCCCATCACAGAATGAGGAGAGGGTTCCACACACCTTAATGGAAACCAGGGATCTGGGTGTCCCTCTAGCACCCTGGTCCCAGCATCAGTACAGTCCTTGCTAGATGTACCCCACAATATTCATGAAACGAAACAGGTACAAGTCTAAAACCTTAGGCTGTGTTTTGAGGTTTTCAGCAGGTTTTCCATTGGCTTTGGGTATGATGTGTGCACTTCACTCTTTCCCCTTAACCACATTCAAAGTCTGCACCCTCCCCACACTTTTGTTGCAGGTGGCATTCCATGGAGATAAGGGACACTGATATGATGCCATAAAGGTAACTGATTCTCTCTTTTCTTTATGCCCCATGACTTGTCACCTGCCAGGTTTTCATCTCCACTCATACAGGCCAGGAGGATTTAGCCATTTGCCATGACAGACAAAACACCCATCAACAGCAATTGACTTTTGTCTGCCTAAGGGCTGCAGGATCAGGCCCACTACTTTTGGACAAAGCGTGTTACATATTATGCTTACTTTCAGGAATAAAAAAACAAAAACAATCAAAAAACCCCCAAAAGGACTGCACAGCTGGCAAAACACATGCCGAATGTGTTGCAGTATTAATTCTTCAGTGCCACTCCTCTCCTTACAAAAAGGGCATGTGTGGGTGAAGTATGGAATCAGACAGGCAGCATTTTGCCAAAGCTGGTCTAACCCTGCACACGCTGGTTTCAGCACAATTTCAGCAAGTTTAAGTCCAAGAGAAAAAGTCCCCTGTCCTGCAAACATTTAGGCCCATGTTTGCCTTCGCTAGCATGAGGAACACTCCCTATGCATGTTTGCAGTCTCTGGACCCAAGTCTTTGGAAATATTAGTAATGTAAAAGGCAATTTTTAAAGTGACTCCAAACTTAGAACACAAACCTAATTAGCAATACTGATTTCTCCTCACTACACAATGGGTCAAATAAGAAAGCTGGTGTCATTGGAATAATATTACCTTGTAAGTCTTGGAATTCGCATTTATTTTTACATTTAAAATTACATGGTGCTTTAATTTCAAATATACATTATGCTTGCACAGTCACTGATAACACACCAGTGTGGCTGCTGCCTTCTGACAGCGGGGATTTTCAGCAGCAGTCAGTATTGACAGCAATAGCTCTAGCAGGCCATGCATCTGCATGTTAGACATCTGAAACAATATTTGAGCCCAGGTGTTGCATCTCTAATTATTACAGGGTCTTTACCACAGACTCACATGCACAGAGTTTAAATAACTGGAGAGGATTTTAAGTGCCTTATTGTGCCTTTTGGATTTCTTTGGCATTTCAAAACAAAGACTATATTAATCAATAAAGATTTTTAAAAATTAATTATTACCATCATCAAGGAAAGCTCCCTAGTGTCTAACTCTCTAATGTCTCCCTGAGTCATCTTCAGTTCCAGCTAAGGATCTGTCATCTATATACACTGTTCATGTTTGGAACCTTAAAAATAGCATTACAATTGATTCAGCTGGTGTCAAAAGCACTCATTCTTTTTGCACCCACCAGTATAGCTGTAGTATTCATCAGATTTTTACCACCAGGATTAATGTTATAAAATGTCACTTGCTACAGTAAAATTTATCAACATTATTATATACCATAGAAACTGCCACGACAGACAAATGCACTGCATTAAAATTTTGTCTAGAGCTCCCTAGAGGAAACATTCGCTGCAATTTGTATAACAGTTTATATATTTATGCTATTTAATGGTACAAAGCAATAATTATGACTTCATTCACTGATAAGCAACAGCATTACATAAATCTGATGCGGATTTAGAACATGCCAGCTTTGTCACTGGCCTACTAGTTGTAAATTATGTTGCTGTTAAAAAAAAAAAATCTAAGCAAATATGAGTTAGCAGCAGGAAGCTAATAATGCGCCTCCAGCTGTTCCAGTTAACCTGCAAATGTGGCCATCTGCACCTCAGGAGAAAAAGAAAGGAGAGATAGAGGGAGGGAGGAAAAGGAGAGAGAAGAGAGAAGCTACCGCCAATGCAGGCACAAAGCCTAGGCCCAGAGCTGTAGGAATGACCTTGCTCCTTAAGACCAGACAAGCTCATATTTAAAATCAGAAAAGTTACTAAAGAATAAAGGACTTTTTCTCCCCTAGACCCACAAAAAAAGTCTTTTCCATTGCCTTTTTTTTCTAGAACAGACTGTCTTTCACCTCTGGGGTTATTATTTACTGCATTGCAGGTTTGTCCAGTGAACAGGTTTTTCTTACAACTTCAGCCTTTCATTTTTACTTTTTAGCACCTCTTCACAGACCTATCTTGTATTATTAAAAAAAAAGTAGTAGTTATTGTAATAGATTTATTCCTGCTTCAGACGATTCAAAATGGATCTGCAGGGCACAAAGACTGAACTATCAAACAAGACAAAAATTCTCAGATGGAAAGTCACAGATGTTCCAATGAACAGCAGCTTTAGTCCTGGCTTTGGATTCATGGGGCTGAGGTGGTTCTTAGGACACAATGTGAGTAGTGTTCACTCAAAGATTATTTTATACAAGACTTCTATGAAATCTGGGTCACAAGGAACTGTCACAAAATATTCCCTTTGACATTCATCCCACTACTAAAGCTGTATTGACTAAAAGAGTATGCTCCTGTACACGACTATAGTTTGGTAATCCAGGTGCAACTTCATAATAAGACTTTCTACAAGGCTGGTTACTAAGTACTGTACCACATACCATTCTGTCCTGCATGGGAAGTTATAGAAGCTCAAAAGATCAAACACCATATCTGCCTTTACATCAATATTTGGTTTAGTGAGGCCTGATTCTATAATATGACAAGCCCCTCAATTCCTGCTAAATGTAATGGGATCTGAAAGACATAAGCACCCAGCTAGAGCTAATCAATGTCTCACTCCTGAAGGACAGCAAACAGTGCAAACCCACTGGAACAATTCCCAGGAAGCCGTGGCTTTGACGCTGGTTAAGTAGGTAGCTGATGGCTTCTTGATATATCAATCAGCCCTTGGGATTATGTACTGATCACCTTTAAATGAAAACTTACATCTGCCTCATCAAAAAGAAATAATCCAGTTATTTTGTTTGTTTCTTCATTTCCAACATTCTGCTGTTTGTGACAACTTAAGAACTGGCATTTTAATAACTTAATGAAGTGCACTTGGGCTCACAGCAGCTTATGTTACACATATCTCTGATTTAGTCAAATCTATGCTCAACTCCCAGTCTGTGAGCCAGATATGACCAGTGGAGCTGGGAAATCCAGCCCCCAGGGCACCCCATGACTGGAAATTTGGTGCTAGGAGAGTGGTAGTAATTAACATTGCCACCGCTCCTCCACCACTGAATTTCCAAGCCCTATCCAGCTGGATTGGCCTCAATTGGGCTGACCCCACACAGGGGGATGAGGTCCCATTCCCACGCAGCTGGATTGGCCTGATCCAGCCATGTCTAAACAGCTTGGTCAGGACCTGATGCAGTTACAGGGAGCTGGGGTCTGAGGTAGCCAATCAGGATTGGGCCCCTGGGGGCTGGATCGGGCCCTGGTGAGGCACTTCCACACAGCTGTATTGGACTTAGCCACCTGAGACTGCATGGGGCCCCAGGCAGCTGGCCTGGGCCCCATCTCTGCCAACACCACACACCAGATCAGGCACACAGCCCGGACCTGACCTATGGATAGACCTGGCACCACTCATCCAGCCTACAAACCAAGAACTGCTCATGCAGCTCATGGACTGGTAAGCTGCAAATCTACCCTGTCTTCATTGTAATGGCATTCATAAAGGCTCCTATTTTTCAGATCCCTTTTAAACCTCCATAATAGGGGCAATATGACCTGCTGCAGAACACTGTTGATGCACAAATTTCTTGAAAACTACAGGCTTGAAGCTCAGGTCCTACCCAGTTCACTTTCCTTTTTAGCATCCACTGAGCCACTGTGTCTCACTGGCCTATTCATTGCTTTAGAGGAATCATGGAGCAATGCCCACTGAGAGAAACTATAAGCCTCCCTTAAAAGGGAAGGCCAGTGGGAAAGCAACAACCAATTTCTTGGGACAGCTAAAAACCTAACAGGGATGGGGTGGAGGCTACAGATTCAAAACAAGTGCACTGAGGGGGATACTGAGCAAAGTATCAAAAAGTGTCCAGTGGCCTTTGAATGAGTACAAGGAGCCCGTGGACACTACTCAATGAAACCCTTCCAGGAGACGTGACTGAACGAGGGACAAGACACAGGGCAACACGGACCTATGGTCAGACCCAGTAAATGGCATTCTTACACTCTAATGGCTATTAACTGAGTATTACTGTTACATTCTTGAACAAAAAGGTATGAATAAAGCCAGTGAGTCACATTTCTGTAACCATTATTCATTATAATACTATCCTCACTTTGTAAATGCAAAATGACACAGAAGCTTGTGTGGGGTTAGGTTTCTAAATCTCTCACTAATGATTCTCTCTTTTAAAAGAGTTCTGCAGCTCATTTGTGTATTACTTTAATTAGCTCTTCTTGGTCTTTTCAAAACAAATAAAGTCATCCAGATAAGATATTCTGAGATGTGACTTCTCTGACTATCATCCTTCCATGCTATTTTTATTGCCCATTTAGGATTATTGCATAAATGAGAATAATTTATGATTCATAATGGGGTAAACACCCAAAAGTTTGGTGATGAGTCAGTAATTTTCTATTATGTACCTTCTGTATTATGTTAGCCAACTCAAGTGCCTGCAGAGAGCTCAGTGAAAGCTACTATCTTTCCAGAGGGAAATAATAATAATTTTTGCTGAACCTGTAACTTCATGTGCCCTTTATAATAATACTTTAATTGAAATTTTGCTGCAGCTTAAAAATTGGAGTGATAAAGTTGAGATTTGTCATAATTTCTGACAAGATATTCTGAATATTTGGAACATACAGTATTTGTATATAGTCACTTAAAACACTGTTGAATACCAAGATCTGGCAGGATACTTTCTGCATACAGGACTATTCTACAGACTTCAGTGGAATCTTGCTTACTTACACAAGGGCTCAGTTTGACCCATGGAGACAGATAAAGACTGAGGAAACCTTGGTAAATATTTACTTAAAGTCAATAAATCTTGATATTCACCTCAACAGAAGTCAATATTTAAAAATTATTGATTCACATTACATAAAAGGTATACAGTTGTGAATATGCACTTGTGTTTATGTTTTGGTCTATAAACCCCCTGTTTCAAGAGACAGTTATGCCTTGACAGCTAAACGGAACCCAAACAAGGTGAAGATCATCAGTATGCATTTTTAAAGCTCCTAAATATATTTAAATGACCAAATGAATGCTTGTGAGTTATAAAGAAATACTTTAATATTACTTTAATGAATTAGAAAGGCCGTTTTCATTGTGCTTTCATGTGAACATTAAAACATGATTGAGAAGAATGAATGAAAAGGGATGATTGCTTTAATACACATTTTCAAAGCCTGCCAATATGGGCATTTCAAAAGTACTGTGATGTAACCCAAAGACTGCACATTTCATCTATCTGATTTATTTTTGTCAGGTTAGTCTGCTCCCTTGCTGGTGTGTATGTGGGTTGGACCAACAGAGAATCATACACAAGCTGGAGTGAACCAGCAACCACTGTGCTTTGGAAGAGTTCATCAGTGCACACATCCTTTCCTGTGTCTTCCCTGTATAAGGTAAATCTCCCTCCTCTTTACTAATGACTCCATGGAGTTTCACTATTGTGCAACTAAAAAACAGACAAAGGATGGAGGTATGCTCAAACTTCGCCAGGGAGAAATCACATGTAGGACGACACCAAGCCTGGGAAACTACATCTCCCAGAGAGCATGATTCAGAAGCTTGTGAATATATAAAAACACAGACTTAAAACTAGAGCCTTAACATAACTTTAATGATAGCAGTCCTTCTATGACAACCCATTTACTCCATGTAGATTAATAAGGCATAGTTTTAAACAGAAAAACTTACGAATGCCCACAGATATAGCTGGATGTGCTTGCAAAGTATTTTTGTTTGCGTGTGACCAAAACAAAACTTGACTATATATTAATTTGCTGATTACTGACCTGAGCCTAATTGGTGCAGTATTATTTTCTAAATAGATCTGAAATGCAAAATATAGGGTTTATTTATTTTTTAATTCTGTACTACAGTATGTATGCGTGTGAGAGAGAACGAAAGGAAGAAGGACAGTGGAAATTAAAAGCATACAAATATGTTAAAATAACTTTCTGTAGTGCTTTTTCTCCCACAAAAGGAGAAAATTTTAAGTTACAGTAGTAAATCTGACAACTAACAACCCATTCATAACTCACCTCTGCTGTACCTAGGAATTGATCTCTAAAGAGTAAGTGATCTTACAATCATAAATGTGCTGCAATTGTGCCTAAGCACAATGGGATGAGTTTCCATGGTGTCAACCCTGATTTTCAGCCTTGACTGTGATTTTCCTTGCATTAGTGGGTTCCAGTCAGACCTTTAGTGTTACTCTAATGTAGTTTTTTTGTGGTTTAATATGAATATTGTGTCAACGATTTGAGATATTAAGAATGACAATACATTATTATTGCAGCAGGGAAATCTCAAGAGTCCTAGAGGAAGGATTTCGAAAACCACAGTCAAAAATCAATAGTAATCCACAAGAATTTATAAAGGAAACATGTCAGTCTGCATCTTAGAAGACACATTTTAAGTTTTATTTTAACCAAGAAGGACAAGTACAAGTCATTTAAAAGATGAAGAAGGATGCCTATGTGAAGCCTCCTTCCATTTTCACTGAAGAATGCTGAGGTAGACCCTCTAGCACCAGTGAAATGGGCAGAAACTAGGTTAACCCACTAACAACACAACACATTATGTTTCTACATGGCAGACCCTGAATTTTTAGGTATACTGCCGCACCCTTGAGCAAGTGAATAGACATTCACTTTTGATTTTGGAAATGCAGCCACATGCCTACAGTGGCCCAGGCCACAAACTCGGGGGTGCTAGAGCACACCTGCCTGCTTGGCTGGAGCAGATAGCTTGGTGCAAGGCTAGGCCACTCACCCTGCAAAGCATCCTGAGATGCTGGGGGACTGTGAGTTAACTTGAATCTGGAGGGGATGTGAAACAGACGTTCAATAAACCGATTTAACCTAAATCAGTTGAATCTGATACAACATCCATCCAGATTTATCTTAAACTAGTTTGGCCATTTTAAAAGCTGTTTATGTGCACTGCGCTCCCATTGTGTTACAGATTTGAACCAGTTTCCAATCACATATACTGATTTATGTGTGATTTCTGTTCCTACCCTGACTGGTTGAGCCTGGAGCAAGTAAGTATTCTAGCTGCATTATCTATGTGTTATCCAGGTCTCTGAGTGGGCAGGACTCATCCCACTGAAGCAACTAGGTTCTACTGAAAGAGGTAGAAAAAGAAGCTAAAAACAGGGAAAGCCAGGAGCGGGAAAAAGAAGCATCTTTGGGATCCTTGAAGGATGGAGTAATGAATACTAAGAATTGAAGCGCCACCTTTGAAGAATTCAGTCAAACATCCAGTTGCAAGGTAATAGACATCCAAGTACGGGACTTATTTTACTGCTGTGTTTGATTTTGATATCCAAATACATCCATAAAATGAATTAACAGAACATTTATTTGCATATGGCCTAGTATATATTAGTGTCTCATTAAAATGTTCATCTAATTAGCCACTCAAGAAGATGACTATTTTAACTGGCACAGATAACGGAAGCCATCACAGCAAATAAAGCAAACACAAACATCCAGAGCTTTGCCCATCTGAAATGTTGTGATAGGGACAAATGTATCAGTCTGAAACTCCCTATGTATCCTGTCATCATTCACATCAACTGTCTGGACTTTCACACAAAAAAGAGCCAATCTGAAACAGATACAGTAATTAACTGAAAGGTGTTAGGGACAAAGCCCCTAGTTCTCTTGAGAAAAAACATGGGCTTAGAGGGAGAAAGGAATACTTTTCAAACATAATTATTGTACATAATTTTCACAATGGAAAGAGTTGTTTTATAAAAAATTTATGTCACAGTAAAAAATGTGCATCTTGTTCTCTCACCCAGCCAATCTCTGGTAAAAGACAAGAGTTTGTCAGTATTTTCTCGACACTTTCCTGACCATAGAGAAGAGAGCCAATCTGGTGGACTCAGGTAGTCAGTTATTACCCTTGAAGCTTGCAAAACAGTTGTGAAGGGAATGATACTGTGCTCCTCTAGCCCCATGATGCTTCATGTAATGGCTAAGGAAGAACATGGTCTACAGTGGCGCACACAATGATCTACAGCTCTGAAAGACTCCTGTTTTCAGAAGTACACCCTATATCGTGGGAAATTCCTCCACAAATGCCAGAAGTCTTTAAGGGTAAACACTAGATGTAATTTACTGCTTGCATGCTAATTATTATGTATGTTATTTATTAATTTATGCAGATCAGTATACTATGTGACCTAAAATATGTTATCAGTAATGAAGGGCCTGATCCAAAGCCCACTGAAGTAAGTAGAAGCTTTTTTCTTGGCTTTAATGAGCCTCAATATGGCCCTATGGGTGCTATAACTTTACATCTGACTGAAGTTTAAAGTTACAGTGGTTTAGCTCCCCTTACAACCACTATAGGAGAAGACAGAGAAAGCAATTCCATCAGTTCACCTCACCATGATTTGCAGTAAACTTGTAGAACTGTAAAACGGTATCACTGTTTTTTCTGTCCATATTTTCTCTGCTGGAAATCTTTGTCCTGATAATCAGGATTGGCCTTTACTACACAATTCTAAGAAGTCTTTTCCTGGGTGTTTCCTGTTTGCAACTGAAAGAGCCTTGACAACTGCCACCAACAAACAGCTAAAAAAATACAAGCCAGTGTTAAAGAAGTCTCTAGAGCACCTGACTACCCTATTCTTTTCTTCCCCGCTACTGCTAGTCACAGGAAGACTGCCCTCATTTGTGGCCAGTTTTCTTTTCCCTTTCACTACAGTAAATTAGTTTTGGCTTCAGTGAAGTCAATACAATCATTCTGGGGTGAGCCTTGGGGTTTTTCGAAAACCTGACATTTCTCTTAATATTGATATTTCAACCTGTCCTAGTCATCTGATATGGGCTAGAGGTGCATTAAAAGACAATCAAGGCATTAAAACTTGCTACATACAAGTAATATTTCTGAGACTTTACAATATGATTTTGTGAATGAAAGACCATTTTTTGCTGAATCGTCTGTTTTATTTCTCCTTTGGCTCTTGCAGTTGAAGTCCCAAACCTAAGACGTTCATTGTCAATAAACACACTACAAACATACATAAATAAAGGAAGAGGATCAGCAGAATTAGCTGCTTGCAGTTACTGCCTTATCCACAAGAGAGCACAGTAACCTGAGTACACACAGATTCTTTTGTAAATGCCTAGTGTACTTACAGACCACTGTATAACTCAAAAATTATAATTAAAATGTCTTAGCTCCTGTATTTATAGTAACATTTAAACTACTGTGCTTTCTTGAAGTCAGAGTCATTTACTTGAGAACAGCACACTTTATGGTGAACAGATCTTTGAAACTATACCATGGGGATATGGCACAGCCACATGTAACTCAATATATGTCAACAGCTGTAAAAATATTGGTAGGAGAAGGGAAGAAAAAGCCATGAGCACAGATCAAGTGCCCTGTCTCTCACATCTGACTGTTTTCAGACTCTCCCTCCCCCCCAAATAATTGGGCAATTTTGGTGCAAGCTGTCATAAAAGCCAAGGCTGCTTTGAGGTTGAATGATCAAAAAGGTTATAAATGAAAATGATTTCAATGTTGGAGGCCTAGTGAGTGACCAAGGCACTTTCTGTAGCAGAAGGGTTTGTTCTAATCTTACCAACTGCACGCTTTCGTCAGAGCATATTCCTAGGGAGTTCACAGCTCCCCAGGGCGAAGCTACAGTAAATTCTGGCTAATCCCCTCTGCATACAAATGAGCCCCTGGTAAGAGAAACTGCAGGGTCAGACAGCTTATGTACAGCACTGATTCTCCAGTTCTGTGCCTTAGTGAAAGCAAACAAAAATGGCACTATATTTTGATATTTTCAACAGGGCAAGATTCCTGATAAATACTGACTTAAATCTTTAAATGCTGCACACGCACATACATGCACACACACATACACACACATGCATACACATCCACAAGAAAAAGAAAAAAAGGGAGAAAAAAAAGCCATTAGGAAGATCATCTGCCAATCATGTAAGGATACACAGTGTTCTAAACAAATAGTATCACTTGTTTTAAAAATTAATTGAAACTTTTGCTTGACTGAGGGTGTGGTAGACTTAACCTAAAATTCAACGCAAAAAGAACACGAGTACAAATTAAATATTTATTAGATTTCTGTACAATAACAAGATCTAATTCTTCCTTCCCATTAGTTGGCATCACCATATCAACATACTATATAGCATGGAATCACTTATATTCAGTTCATAGTATTTCATATACACTTTCACATTTTAAATTCAGCACCTATTGCTGGTTTAAGAGTCTTAAGCATTACTTAATGTATAATGTGATTAATCTATCCTGCCGTGCCTTACTTAATCACAAAGTGTATCCCTTTTTTATTATTACGAACTACTGATAGTGTGGGATACTTCTGCTTCCCAGAACTTACCTGTCCTTATTCTGTCTACTGGAATAAGAACAAAAAGCAGAGCTTCTAACGTTGCTGCTAACTATCCCAACCCACTGGGTAGTAGAGAACTTAAGGAAACACCTCATGGGAGCTGCTGATTTCACCCAGCTCTCACAATTTCAACAGGAGATGCAGGTGCTCTGCACCTTCTGGCATCTGATCCAAGCTCTAACAAAGGATCACTGAGAGCTTTCATCTTTGTGGACTTCCAGACACATTCCTATATTTGGATATATATTAAGCCTGAGATGCTTAAACTGTGTAGCCATTTAACTGACTTGGAGGACTTGACTACTATACTGCCATATTGCATAAAGAGTGTGCAGCCACATATTGTACAAATACACACACCTTCCATCTAGAGATGCATTCAAGCTGCTCAGTCTGGCTCTAAATTATAAGCATCCAAAAATGCAGAGTGTTGGAATCTGGTTCTGCATACTATAAAGACTTTTGAACCCTCTCCAATATTCTGGAGTATTAGAAATTAGTTTCAACCCTACTGTGCTTTAAATTTTGCAAGCTGCTCACTTTTACAACACTGTCTGTGAGGATTTGGGATGACCCCGCCTTCATTTTAAAACAGCACCACAGGGTTTATTTGCTAAAACATATGATTTGTTATAAACAGTCTGGGCAGTTTGTGGGTTTTTTTGTAAAAGAACAAAGAAGCCTTCATTTAGATTTAGAAAAGAAGCCAATGGAATCTGACCAGCCATGAACAAGATGGGGCAGGATATTTTCATCGTTATCCTGAGAGCACCCTCTGCTGGCTTACCCACTAAAATGCTGCTGAAAACAAAACTCTGTGTGTGCGTGTGCGTGCATGCACACATGTACATGCATACACATGCCTGAAGTGCTTATTTTAAAAATGCTATTGTCATTTTCCAGCCAGGCACTGCACTGTGAATGTACGTATAAGGTGCATGTGTGTTTGTGGCAAGGGGTTGTGGAAGGCAACATTCAAGATAAAAAAAAGAAAAACATTCTACAAGATTTCTAATTTGAATTTTCAATAGTCTTTTCCAGAAGTACACCCAATCTGTACCTCTAAAGTTTGTAGGTGTATGTCCCATCCCCCAGAAGCATGAGTGCAATGGGCCATTCTTCCTTTTATACAGGATACTCAAGTTGGCAGCAATCTCACTTAAATGACAGTAGGCATAATACTTGTGAATGTTTTGTGTTGCATTTTATCCATAAGGAATTGTAGGCTATAAAAGGTACTACTGATAAAGAGGCACTGGAGTGGGAAGTAGAACACCACAACATGGAAAAAAGACTCCCATCTCAATCAGGAAATCATGATACAAGAATGACCTTCTGACACACAGCACACGTCTATCAGTTTGTCAGCTTTGTTTTAAAAAACTTGCTGCTAGTATTTAGAATCCTATTCTACATTCCCTACTTATCTTTTGATTAGAGAAAACTACCATGGAAGTCAACAAGAATTTTGCCTGACTCGGGGCTGAAGGAGGAGGTACATGGGTCATATTTTAAGAAGCAACACAAGACAAAATATAGTTTTACCTGGGTACTAAAAATAAAATAAATTTGGTATTTTGAAATCAAATGTTCTAAGGGGGAAACTGAAGCCCTGGCCCCTTTATCCACTCCGCCCAGGGAAATTCTCTGCCATTCATCTGCAGCCCCAAAGGCATCACTATGTCAATGTATTGCAGAGACTGGCACACACACACCTGTGTGTTTAGCCACACAAACCGGATAAATATAAAGAAGAATAAAACAAATAAGAGGGTGAATTAACCATTGGCATAACCAAATGGAACACAATTAGTGAATCTGATCGCTGATATTTAAATAGCATTAAAATCTCTGCGCTAATAGGTTGCTATCAGTTTTATAATGTCTTTAATTCATGCTCAGGTCTCGTAACAATTTCCATAATGGGAGCTACTATTATTATGTACAGCATTAAGGAGGATTTGTTTTGATTCTTTTTTGTTTCTTGCTTAGAATAAGTGAACCATTAGAATAGCACTGAATGTAAAAGTGAAGTACAACAGCCCTATCCAAGAGTGCTCTATGAGACAGCTTAAAAATAAAGGTAATGTGGATGTGGATTAGACATGCATAATGCCAAGTGCTTTACATTAAAAAACACTATACCTATGAGAATGTGCATATTTATAGTTCTGACAGATTACATGAGGCTCTTTAAGTGGTCCATGTAGTGATTTTTGTTTAAAAAAAGGAGTTACTGAAAGCCAAGTTCTTGCAGCCGAATTCCTGGACACGGTTTCCAACTATTCCAATCAGCCGGCTCTGTGGTTGGGCTGGGATTTCAAACTTGCCACAGTATGAAGTCCAGTTTGGGCTATATTCCCTTCCCTCTCTCAGCTTGATGAAGGCTTCCCCGCAAAATCAAAAGGCTTACTGTCAAGTTTTCGATTGGTCTGGGCTTCATGCTATCATATGTGTGGTGATGGCAAGGAATATGAATGCGGCTCTGGCTCCACCACGGGGCCTTGAGGTTTCGTCCAATTCATCCAGGGACCTTATGAAAGTAGAGCGGGTCTCTTTTCATGTATATTCCGACTGCTGAAATTCCCTAGATGCACTGCAGTGTGCAAACGTGGTGTAAAAAAGAACAATGGCTTGAGAAAAACTGAGGCAAGTCTACTGAGTATACTTAAGATAAACCAGCTAAGCTAATGCAAAAATACTGAAATTTTTTTGCATTGAAAAACTTAATGAAAATAAAACCTCTCAGAGTCAGAGAAATCTTTGCATACTAGCTGATGAAAAATCTTCATGTTATCTTACAAAAGGTGGTACATGTCACTGAAACATAAACATACAGTATACAATCCCCAATGTTCTGATGAGATTAGAAGGCTAGAAATACTCTAAACTTTTTAAAAAATATGAAGTCCATGCTATTCGCACACTGATTCATTCTCCTGTAATTGTTTTTGGTTGTAATTTTTCTATGAAGAGAACAATTGAGTACAAAACCAAAATCCCAAGCTGATCCAGAAAAAAATGTACTTTTCACGAGATAAAAATATAAAAACAAATAACCTAAAATGGCTCTTTTCGAAATGTATAGTTAATATACAAATTTCACGTTTGTTATACCATTTTCTTTTTTATTATTACTGAAAATATGGTGCACTGCTTTTTTTTGTTTTTTTAAAGAGCATCACAACTGAGTGTAATTTTGTGTATGTTGATGTATTAACCATCATTCCAGTTTCAGGTATGTGCTATCTGCTGCATATATTTAATGTTATTATCAAGAAACTTTATAAGGCCTGCATTTGTTGAATGTGTACAGTATTTATTAACAACATTTATCACAATGGCTTCAAGATCACAAGTACAAAATATTGCTCAAGAGATATTTAGCTCTTTGCAAGTGCTTTATACAATTTTTATGCCAAAACTGTACTAACTTACTAACCTTGTTATACAAAGCAGCTGGAAGCCTCTCTACTCCAGGAATTTTTCAAGGGTTGGTAAAGGTGACTCATTTTACTTTACTGTAGGCCAAATAAACATGTGCCCTAGGTTCAGCAAAGCAAGATAATACGGCAGTATCACTTATCTAAATACAATGAGCATTTCCTGCCTAGCTCAATATACACATTTTTTATAAGTCACTCATAGGTAATTTTGAATGATAGCCAGGCAGACTGATTTTAAATAACAGTTTCTCTATGAACACTGCCTCTAACTTTAAGAGATAATTGCTAAATTTGCATTAGCTTTAGACTGCCACACAAGGAAGACAATTATCTCAGTACTGTCTATATGAATATACATAATATGAAACAGAAAGTTATATTCTGTCTCTTGCACAAGCATACACACACGTTGTGTCTCACAAAAAAGGTATCAGCCCTAGTAATGGATATGTTAAGCATGCCTACATCACAACAACACAGAGCTCACATTTCAAAATGTCAAATCCAAGAGCATGAAGGAAGTTACCACATGATTCTGTAGGGAGTGAATTTCAGATCCTAGTATTCTGGGAAGATTTCCTGCTTTTCTGAAAACACTTTTGGAACTTGCAGGTTATAGACTGTATAAACATCACTAACCTTTCCACAATCTTTTCATTATGAACGACATCAATTCTAAATTTAAATTTGCTTCAATCTAATGGGGAATTTTTCCTGTTGACATCAGTGGTACTTTCAGATGAACAAGGAAAGTAGATTCGGGCCAGTGTATTAATATACTGAATTGTTAATTCGGGGGGGGAGGGGGCGGTTAGCCTGAGGAATAACACTTTTTTTATTTTATAAAGTCATCCAAAAGGAAAGCAAGGCTCAGGTTGTTGTTTTTTTAAATAATAGAACAAGGAAATTACTAACTTAGTTGTCAGGTTTTTTTCAGTAGTATTACTGTAACTCTTTATGGATAAGAATTACTCTGACTCCTTTCTCTCCCCAGTTTAGAAATACATGACTAAGAAAGGAATGATACAGACTCTGTAAAACTGATGTGGCACAATGACCATGACAACAGCAGGGACGTGCTACCATCCAAGTACAAAAAAATTATTCATGCCACATACTATATATAAACTGAAGTCAATATTTTAAACAAAGTTTTCTAGATTTTTGTTTTAAATACCCTGTGTATAGTGATTACTTCTGGGTGATACCATAAAGTGCACAATTTGTCTATTGAGGGTGAATCAAGCTGGACTCATTGCAGCTTTGCACCAAAGAAAAAGATAAATGAATGCAAATGACCTTGGAAGGTAAAGCATCTCAGTGTAATCTGGGCTGAATGACTATTTTTCATTTCATTTTTCTGAAGTACTCTTTGCATGAAAATCTGAGAACCTGGCGAAAGCCTAGCATATATCATAGTGAGGGACAAGGAAGCACTTCTTAGTTTGTTACTGCAAGGAAGTAAGAAGAAAACTAACAGGCTTGCATTCATTTACGTTATTATCAGAAAAAAAGCAGAGTTAAACAAATGCATTCCTGCACAGAAATAACAGGATCTGACATAATGGGGAATGTTAGCATTGAATCTGAAGGCCGAATTATCACCTACAGTGCAAGTTGAAACAATAAAGCTTAACTGATTAGTCAGTACATATCCTCTCCAATTCAGGCCAGGTGGGCATGTGAGGTGCTAAATATGCTTACAGGGTTTTACAAAATGTCATCTGTCCCCTGTTTGCCTTCTCAAAATGAGCCATAAGATTCCACTTCATGAATGGAAAATGGGGTAATGGGACACTATCCCCCATTTTATAAATGTGCCAGAAGCAGGTGACAGGCTGCAAAGGTTTTTATTGTTATAAATACCTTTCAGGCAACTGCAGTCTGTAGATATGTGTTCTTTAATGCATCACCTGTGCTATAAAGTCAATGTCACAATAAAGCAATGGTTTGAGTTGAGCATCATCTGTTACTTCAGAATTGTGCCTGTCCAAGAATATCCCTGCTATCACTTGCTGTTCAAAAAGAGACAGAAAAAGGACAAGATGGATTATTTCCAGAATGCCAATTTTACTAACAGCCCTTGACTGGAAATGCCTCTACAAGCATCTCCTGGCCCCCAAAGTGTTGGACTGCATTAGCTGAGCCCAGTTGTAGAACCAAACTTCTGCCCATATTTGATAAATAACCAGTCACCTTATTTAAAAATATAACTTTTCTCTAAGTTGCATCCTTTTCTTCAGCTTTCAGTTGGAAATTTGGCCTAAATGACAGCTGTGTAGGCCTCACCCCAGCTCAGCTCAGCAGGAGTTCTAATGTACTTCATTCTGGGGCTGGGAGCTGCTTTTAATCTATCAGCACGACTCCGCAGCTGCTGTAAGCTAGCTGAAAATTGTCTGCATACACAGGGCTTAAAATTTTGTAACCCTTTTGGTGCAACTTGCATTCAGGCAGGAACTCAGAACAGCAGTCACCAAAATCACTAGGAAGTTACAGGAAAGCTAGAGACAACAACCTCCAGAATTAGGAGGACAAAGGCCTTCTGAGCTGATACTGAGTTTTCTGAGTTCATGAGTTCAAACACCAACTTTCAGTCTCCATTCAAATAGGTTTGGCCTCCTTAGAAAATGAGCCCAAAAACAGGACTAAAAATCAGGCAAATTAATGTGCCAGCTATGCTCTAAACAACTTTATTAATTTAAAGCAACCCAGTCTATTTTTTAAGACAATATGTTAAATTACTTTAGTGCTGTCTCCTTCTACATTATCCCCTGTTAAAGGTACATTTTTAAGAAACAAAAGGAAAATATTGCTGCTTCCTGCATGAAAATAAGCGGTGGAGGAACTGCTTCATATTTACAATACAAAGTTCTCCAATACTAACAAAGTTGAATTTAACATGGCAGAAGTATAAAAACTGTGACTCCGATCAACAGAAACCAACATAATCTAGTCTACAGGGACTCTGCCAGGACAGAAAAGTAACTATTGCCAAAAATTTATAGTTACAGTTCTTACAAAACTACCAGCATCCCTAAGGTATTAACCATAATCTCACATGTCAACAAACAACAAAAAACTTTAAACATGGCTGCAATCTCTTTTCCCAAAACTGTTCTGTGGTCAGTGCTGTAAGGCCTATAACTTACTCTGTTTCTAGTAGACAGCAAGAAATCTCTTCATTTTCTTTCTCCTAGAGGCGCATGCCACTGCAGCTAGCCTGACATCACTGACTGCTGAGACAATGTCATTCATACTTCTCTACTACTGTTAAAAAGCACTCTAATAATAACCTCTCTCTTTAGTATGATATACAGTTTGTTTGCTATACACACAAAGCACACAAACACTCAATAAACAATTCCTGTATTAATAGGCTAGTAGGTTGCATTTTAGCATTCAGCTTTTATTTAATATTTAATGGAATTTGCTAGGGTATTTCAAATGGAAAAAATCAGATGTTAAATCTGTGCCACTGAATTCTTTAGTGAGATAGTACTAGAATGCTCCATTCCACACACTTTGCGGAGACCTATGGAACAAGCACCTCACCTACTGACCTACAGGAGTTTTTTTCATCTTACGTGGCATTTACTAAATGAGGCAAAGCCTGAAGGTGCCCAATTCCCTCCATGCTGCCTCTAAATTTTCCATTACTCTGCCAAGTTACCCATGCATGTACACAAAGCTGCTTGCTTTGGCCCTGATTCTGCAATATATTTAGCATGGGTGGATCCACATGCTTAATTTCGAAAGACCTGCCGCCCTCCCCACCGCCTTAAAGTTTGGTCCTCTTGCCAGAACTCACAGGATCAAGGGTTACAGGAGTAGAGCACAAAACTCCATGCAAAATGGACTGTCTATGCACACAGTGTGATTTTTCAATTGTCTTAAGACAGTTAAATAAAAATTCATTTTAATCAGGACTCCCTCAGGTACTTCCCCTTTAGTGACAACTATCCCCATGTTAATTTTCCTCCTTCCAGATGTTTCTGTGACAGAACTGCCTTCCCCCAGAAAAAAAAATCGACAAAAACATACATACAAGGAAAAATGCATGGGTGTTTATGTGTATGTGTGTGTATTCATTATTGTAATATAATTACATGCTACTTTCCTCAATAGACAAAACACTTTGTAGCTTTTTTGTGTCTTAGCTCTAGTGCAAAAACAGCTGAAGGGCAGCAAATTGAAATATGGGGTTCAGGACCAACTTTGGAACTGAGCCTTTTTGAACCAGAATTCTGAAGTTCAGATCCTGGAAAGAAAGTGCTGAGGTCCCTCACTGGTTGCTTTTTGGGTGTAATGGAAGATGCATTTATTTTGGCAGTGTTACCCTTCGTTGATTTTTTGGGGCCCCCTTCCTTTGTACTGACTTTGCTTTTTTGTATTTGCTAGCTTCTTTTCTTCCTCACTCTGTGTGTTAATTGCCCTTCTCTGCTGAGGTCAGTTGGGCTTGCCTTTGTGCCAAATCCTTTTGTTCCAGTTGGTGGTCTATTTGGCCTGGTTGAACCTTTATTCTTCACTTTAATTTATTATCCTGATTTCATTGTGCAGTGGTTGCATGCTGACTGATTGGCATGCTATAAATGTATTGAACACTGTATAGTTTTGCACACATATACACACAGACATATACCTTTTTCCTTTAGTTTACATTCCTCTGTAGACATCTATAACGAAGCCGGGTCCCACACTTTGGAAGCTTTGCCTTAGCTCCTTTTTTTTTTAATGAGCATAATCCACAAGGAGCTGTAAAAAAAACAAAACCCAGTGCAGTGCCCAGTTCCCCAGCTGCCAAATGTATTCTACACTCCAACGAAAGGGGAGAGGATGATAACCATACCTGAAATTCATCTCTGTCACATCAACTCAAAAATGTACCTTGAAGTGCACACCAGCTTCAGGAGAGGGATAGGAAAAAACCCAAAATCAAAGGCCAATTCCAAAATCTCAGATTCCTAGAAGAATTGATACAGCAGCAGCTGTATCTCTTTCATTTGAGTAATTATCATATAATTAAGTGCATGAATTACAAGAGAGCCAAGGCATTAAATTAAAATATTTAATGCTTGTAAATCTGAAAATGATTACTGTGCTGATGTGCAGCTACCGAGCAGTGAAGCTAATGGCAAAACGACAGTAGTGTTGAACTGCTCTTATTACACTTCAGCATAGGGGAAATTGGCAGAATTTTGGAAACCTTTTGCTGAAGAGGAAAATGATTTCCAGTTCTTAAAGCTAACAATAGCTTGGAAATGAACACATCCAATCAGTGAAAACAAAAGGGAAAGCACAGAGAAATCTGTGAACTCAAATTTAATGTTTTATCTCACGGGTGTTTAGGAAGAATTAACCGTGGAAATGTTTTGTTGAGAGTCTCAAGAAAGACCTGCACAGCAGAGCCATTTTCACCTTTTCCTCTAGAGTTTGTCAGTTTTATTGCCCAGATTTGGCTTCATCCAAGCTGTGTCAGCAGTCTGCCTGCTAGGTTGGGTTTTATTTATTTATTCTGGTATATCACATAACCAGAGATCTCTCTTTCACTCTTTCTCATAATCAGGCTACATGACTGGAACCAAACTCACAGCCCAACGGTCATCCTATCTTTTCCTGTCATTCTGAGGGCAATCCAGTTGCATTTTTAAAGGAAAATATTTTATATTAAAATTTTGCCTCAAAGCACAGTGGGTTCCCATTCATAGTTGCCAAGAAGCTTTTACATCAGTTCAGCTTGGCATTAAAGAGCCATAAAGCTGCTGTTGGTGGACAACAAAAAATATCCCCTAGCCTGAGGATTGTATCTAGATCACGATTCTCAACCATGGTGTCATGGCACTCTGGGGTGCTTCGAGATCCTTTCAAGGGTGCCACACAATGTTAACACCATTAGGTGCATAATCATGATTCACAAGATAAACCCAAAGTTTTCAAATAGGAATCCATACTGTTAAAAACATTCTGACCTACAGTGGTCTTTTTCTGAGTTTTTTGCAACAGAAACCTTGCTCTCTTATTTTTCTTAGTGAAAATTAAGACTGGCATTTCCCAAGAGGTACTTTGAGTGTACTGAGGGGTTTGTCAAGTCTAAAAGGTTGAGAACCACTGCCTTAGTTGGTACAGTAGTTGTATCTGTGCAACCTCACCAGAAGCCTTCAAGCAGATAAGATATACCATAGGCATTTGTGGGAAGAAGAGGCATAGCTGGAGAGCTCATACATGCCCTCTGGCTAAACTACCCCCTGGGGCAGGCTAGGGTCAGGGCCTAGGGCTGAAGCCATCCTCTACCAGCCTCAGCCCAGCCCAGCCCAGCCCTTGGATGAACTGGACTCAGTATCACAACTCCCGTGTAATTTAAACTGATACTTTTCTTTTTAAATGGGCACATAATTGCTATTTCCTTCAGATATTTTGGTGACTTTCACAGAGCCTGAACTGTAAGGGAATTCATGGGTGACAAGAAATGGAACAGTCATGTTACTCATTTTTTAGGAAACATCTTTTCCTGAAGTCTGGGGAGAGGAAGGACTATAAGACAAGGTTTGGATTGCACCTCTACCTTCTGTGTGGGCAGCTGGATCCTCAGAGAATGGACTTAAACCATGGACTTTACACCTCGCAGTGTTCTGAGAATATAATAACCATCAAAGAAATATGAAGATATTTCTGTTGCCTGTATGGACACAATACACACAAGCAAACTCAGCTATCTTGAAATGGCCTGGTACCAGCTATCTAAGGATCAGGGTGCCCAGTGATCCCCTACAGAATAAGCACTTAGATGCAGACTGTCTAAAAAAAAAGATATAAATTATTGTCCTAATTTTTTATTAAATAAAACTTCAAAAAAATACTCTGACAGGACCTCTAGACCACTCTGAGGTTGAGCTTTTCCTCAGCTACCACCTCACCTCAGCCTGAGGGCACTGCTCTCTTAGGTAAAGGGCAATGGCTCTGCACTGCCACCACAATGATGTTTTCTGATTTCAATGCTTGGGGAAAGGCCAGGGGTTATTTTAGAGATCTGGCTGCCAGACGAATATTTAATATTCCTTCCAAAAAAGAAAGTGGCAAAGAAATTGTTGTAGCCAGATCTGCTGATTTCTTTTCCCGACATCACTTGCTGTGTTTCTGCTCTCTTGCCCCATTGCCATTCTTCTCCTACAATCCCTTTTGCCAGAGTTCTTTCTGCCGGACTCACCTCTCGCTTCCAGTAACTTGTAATGACAGCAACAGAAGTCAATGAAAGCAGGTGACTGCCAGCTTGGCTATTATGCTGCATAATGCAGAGGATGTCTGGCCGGCACATGTGAAAATGCCTGTCTGCAAGGTTGAGTCAAGCACAAGGACAGCTTAAAGAATACTGGAAGGTCACACTTTGGCCCAGAAAAAGAATGAATCTGCTTTCAAGCACCCAGTGTATACAAGTTGAATAATGTGATGTAAGATACTAATAAGCAAGCCATTAACCTAACTTAGGTATTTATAAAGGCATCAATCACCAAACTATCTAAGTTTCATGTGTCAAATACTTTATCATCACAGGGTGGTAATAAGAAATATCCCCAGGGGAAAAGTAACCTTTTCCTAGTGGTAAGAAAGCCAGGATTTCCTAGTAACAATGTAATTAATTTGCTTTCCAGGAATCAAACACCCTGGAGCAAAAACAAGTTCAGCAGACTTGTAATAACATACCATTGCAGTGTTAAGTCACCATATCCTTCATATAAAAGCTATCCTTTCCACTCCTTCCCTACTGCTGTTAAAATTCTGGTCCATATCTTATCCATACCTCATCTTAAATACTGCAATTTCCCCCCCTCTCTAGTCTCCTGGCATCTCAAATTACCCACCTCCAGATGATTCAATAGCTGACACTAAGATCATCTCCCTTTCCCTTGGCTCTGACCATGTTATACCCCCTGCTCCTACTCCTCTGGATTCTTCCACATTAAATTCACATTCTTCTGAGCTTCCAGGTTCTGTACAATTCCATCATCCTGAAGTATGTGATAGCTCTGCCATCATTTCCTTATCTGTATATTCCTGCAACCCCACCTATATTACCAATGGCTGTGGTTCCAATCACGTTTGCTCCTGTATAAATCAAGCCCCACTCTAACAAAGTCAAGTGATCACGTTGTAGTGGAACCAGTGCAAGACTAGAATCAGGCCCTCTGTCTTTTGACACCATTTCCAAGCTGCCTGCTTGGAACAGGCTGGTATTTCCCATACGCCAAGCTCTTTTCCTCACCTCCTCCAAATCCTTATTAATAGATTTATACCCTCACAAACACTAGTTATTTTGTTTGCCTGAAATCCACAAGTCCTATCCTCTTCTTTGTTACACAGGACAGGGCATGTTTACAGTGTCATATAAAAATATTTGCTATCTGTACTGTATGTGCCTTAAATACACTACTAGTACAAAACAAGTCTGCTAACATGAAGACTCCAGGATACAGAATCGACACTACTTCCTGACTCTTGGCAAGGACTTCAGAAAAAGGTGAAGTTTTATTTGCATGTTTCTGCAAGATTACAAAGGTTTTATTAAAAAAAAGAAACCTGTTATTAGGGTGTTAATGAAGATTAATGCAAGCAGTCTCTGTAATTTGATATAAAACTGTGGGCCTAATTAACAGCCTCTCTGACCCTACAAATAATTGAATTCAGATACATATTTGATGTTATATATAATATTTTACAAGTTGGTCCTCTTCAGGGAATGTATCGATTGAGAAAGAAAACAGATGTTACTGAAGATGTTTTTGAGATCAGGGGAAGTAGAGGATGGCTGGAAAGTTGAAAAGATTATGCAAGTACAATGATTTTCTGACACAGGGGGCAAGAGTTCTACTTGGGCTTCATTCCCCTTTCCATCGAAAGGCTAATTTCCCCCATTTTACATTCTGTTTATGTGGTTTATTTTACAAAGTCCCATGTAACATTCCTCTGATTCTGTATTCAGGGAGCATGTGCAACCAGAAAGTCATCAAGGGACCACAACTGACATTGCAGTCTGAGTAAAGGAGCAATTGTGGAAAGGTTACCATTGACATACACAGACAAGGGATTGAAGTTACTGGTTGTCCTGATGGACAGCCTTAATTTGTGCAATTATACTGTGCTCAGTATGAATAAACACTGTAACTGGTCCTAATTTTAACTCTGAAGAAAAGATTAGGGCATCATAAATAAAATAAATATCTATAAGTACACTTACAGGAAATACAAATATAATCACTCTGCCTACAAAACAAAGTAGTTTAGCTCAACTATTATGATGAAACTGGTCCTGTTTTTATTTAGTTCTGTATAGTTTTTAGCCCATTTAAAGAACCAAAACAATTAATAGGTTTCTGCTTGGGACCAGATTCTGCTGCGTGCTGAATGACTCCCATTAACCTTGATATCAATGAGAGGAGACGGTGCTCGGCATCTCTCAGGATTAACCTCAAAGAGTGAATTCTGAATTCATTTAGGGTCCATTCTTCCCTCTATCTATATCAACAGGAATTTTGCCACTGACTTCAGTGGGTGAGTGGAAGCGGCATTTACCCAGATAAGTAGAAGAGCAAGAAACTCTGAAAAAGCCAGTGGAAGTATAAAGTCAATGTGAGATCAGAATGAGACACCATTTAGCCCAATGGCATGATCCTGTGGACACAAAACCAGCTTTATAGGTCTGACCTGTTTTTTTAGGCTCCAATGCATAACTCTCTTTCAGAGCAATTTTGGAAACTATGTTTTCTATTATTTTATGCACAAAGCTTATTTAAAAAACCTCAAGATTTGTGTCAACATTCCCAGCCCTTCCACAGAAACAGTTTCCCTTTTACTTTAGCAATGACCTTGCTCTAAATGGTTTTATTTTTCCTTCTCATTTTCTTTGTGGAAGTAACTTCCTTCCATACTTTCTTAATTCAGTACTTCCTTGAGATCCTGTTCTTCCTTTGTTGCCTACACAAAACACACTTTGCAGTAGTGGTGATGTTGGCACCAACACTAGACAGAAATAGGCGTTGTGCATTTTCAGATTCCTCATCACCTAGAAAATCCTGTGCTACCTGACCACTGCTTTCTGCAGATCATTACCATCACTACCATTTTATACATGAAGAGCATATCTGCCATTCAAGATTCTCTTCTTTTTCTGTTTTCTCATTTAGCCAATCCATTGTGCAGTCTGCTGCTTCATCAGCTCCTGCCCCTAACGCCCTCACAACAGCTGTGGGCTTAATTATCAAAATAACATTTTAATAGTCTCATAACTGAACTCCCTTCAAAACATGCCAGTAGAGAGGCTGTAAGGATTCTTTTAACACCTTTTTGCTAAACTTACTAATAGGCTACATTTAAGTGATTAGGCTGTCCTAATGCTTGCCATTTACTGATGGAGTCATCCCTCCCACCTTAAATTACTGCTTGCTGTCTCTCATTTCCTAAGTGTCTTTTATGTGCAAGTATTGAGGTGGTCAGAGCTCCTACACATTGGACCTCAGAGGAAAGAAAAAGATCAGGAAATTATGATGAAAGAATCATTCCTGCCTATCATTTAAAACAAACAAACAAACAAAAAAAGCCCAGGAAAAAAAAAGGAAAAACCAATTCACTGGTACCCAATCGTAACTCTCAAGAAAGTGGATGTGCTAAGTGTACTTAGGCAAATCATTTATGATCACTAGAGGGTTTGCTTGCTTTTAACACTTTAAAAAAATAAATTTGCTACCACAAGCATTAGCTTCCATTTTTACTACCTTCACAATTTAAACTGTTCCCTGCTTTGGAAAATAATTCTAAAGGGATTCCCACCTAGTATTCAGCTGCTGAGTTAACTTTTCCCTACAAACTCCCAAGTACAAGTGGAGTGCACCTGGTAACAGTTTTGTGCATGAGTGTACATAAGCAAAAATTTTTTAAGCTCTTCCCCCTTCTTTTTTCATTCCTTAACATGCCATTACTGTTCATTCTGGAAAAGAACAGGGAAAGGAAATTTTTTTTAGTAACTTGAACAAATAACTGGGAAGTGGAGGGGAATAAAGAAAATTACGTTTGCATAATTTCCCCAAAACCTATAGCCCCTGGCAGACGTTACACTTAAGGTATCATTAAACAGTTAATCATGTCTTAAGTAGCAACCTGGCCATACATTCATGCAATTAATGGCATAATAAAACAGAGAATAAGTCACAAAATTATTACACAAAATAAGGCTCCATCCACTCCTGGGGCTGGGAGTGCCAATCTGATGACAGATGCACCCAACTACAAGCATACCAGGCACCTAGCTTGTTATCTTGATCCTAGGCTCTCCCTGCACCAACAGTGGGGCATAAGTGGGATCTGATTCCAGATCCCACAGTCACACCTCCTGCCATGCATATATGGGATCCCATTGCACCTTTAAATAAGCGTCCGCCAGCAGCCTATGTTTTCTTTATCCCAGTGTTTCACAAGATATCCATATTATATAAAAGCACACTCATTTATATATTGCCCAATGTATTTTAAATAGTATTCTCGATACCTATGTAGACTGGAGTAAGGAGGTCCAAGGAATTGGTTCCTGTGAGTTAGGGATAACAGTAACAGTCACAATGCTGTATAGCTGGTCCCTTGGTGAAATCATGGCCCCACTGATGCCAATGTACATTTTGCCAGTAACTTCAGCTTGGCCAGGTTTTCACCCTCTTCCTCCAATTAGATTTCTAAATAAATTTATGTTGTATTTGAGGGACTAGATTTTGAGGGCTTACTCTTATGGGTAATAGGTAAAATAAATACCCTTTATTGTCAGCTGAGACTCTTGACAGTGAAAACATAGGCAGTTTTGTCCACGTTCATTCTAATCAAAGGTTCTGCCTGTTTTACCCAGAGAAATGTATTCACCTAGATGTAACACCTTGTTTTTAGGAAAACTCCTATTTTTACTCAATTTCACAGCTGGATTAACAAAGGCACAAGCAGGTCATGTGAATGGCTTGTCGTCAGACAATAAATGAACTTGGCAACAGCTTCAGAGTAAAGCCAGTAAAGTCAGTATCTTGCTTGTATTCACCTTTTGCTGCTTAGCTGTGTTCATTGTGGTTGGTTTAGGAAATCAGCTTTTATCTGTGTTCTGTTTTCAGTAAGCAGAATCTACTGTCCATCTAGCAGATGAGGGAATAGAATTGTTGGCCTCTACAGATGGAGTCTCTTTACAGTGCCCTTGCTTAAATCAGCTGGGAGATGACCCACTAAGACAGCCAAACATCTCTAATTTGTCTTTACCACCATTTGCTATCAGGCTTCTCTAGGCTTTAATAAAGAGCACTAGCAATCAAGGTGCAAGGAAAATTAAACGGTGCTAGCCTTGGTCACATACTGTAAGTTCATAAACTGAGTTTGGATCCAAAGGATGTCCTGTCAGGAAATATGAAATTCTGCAGCATTGTTTGGAGAGAATGCTTGCATGGGCCACAGGAACATAGGTTATACAGCACCCGAACTCCATAGAATTGTAAACAGAGGTGCCAGTAAACCACTCAGCATGCTATACATTGCTAAATCTCTTAAGTATAACACAATTTGATTATTTATTTTTAATGCTAGTATAGAATATAAAATATTTGTCCCCTCCCTTTTTTAATTGCTGTTTCTCATCTCTTGCAGCCTAGCAGTACAATTAGAAATCAGGATAATCAATAAATTCTGAATGATTTCAGCTTTATTTTTTGTATTAAAATAGAGGGGTGGATGGAGGTGATGCATTATGATACTATGGAATGTAAATATGATACACTGAAAGATATACCTTTCTTAGTCAGACACATTTTCTGTTGCAGACTGGGAGCCAGATTCCCATCTCAGATATACAGAGATACATTCAAAGTAATCGTTCAGAGTTCTGAGTGTTGGAGTTACTCCAGATTTACACTGGGTGTAACTGAGCTCAAAATACAGCCCAGTGTGTGTGTGTGTAAATTAAATATTTATCTAGAGACTGTAAATACATAGAAAAATCTTCTGCATGGTCCTCCCACTTCCAGCTGCCTAAATCTCCTAATTATAAACAGGGAACAGAGCTTTAAAAAGAACTCTCATCTTCTTTTCTTCATCACAATGACACTTTCAAAACCAGAATATTAAGGAAGCAGAAACCAGGGTTTTTAAGGTTTTTACAGTCTGTGCTCCAGGGGAAAACAGGCACTCAGCTACGACTGGAATTGCTTCACAACGTGTGCTTCTGGGCCTGTGTTATCCTCACTCCACAGATGAGCAGAAAATATAGTTTGTTTCTTTTTTTTTCCCCCCCTGGTTTGGCGTCTGTGCCTCACTTAATGCTCCAGGATCCTGCAACGTTCTGAGGGAGATACAAAGAGCGCTCACTGAATATTTTACTGGAGAAAAAATCCTGCTCCTGTCTTCTGTAAGTGTGCTTTGTGCATCCTTAAAATGACCCCTTATAGACATCATGCTAAGAAAAATAAAACCACAAAACTTTTGTTCACTAAGGAGCAGAATTTTTAGAGTCACTCTGTTCTTTTCAGGGGCAAGATATGCTTCAGTCCAAACCTCATCAAAATAAAACAGACATCATTAAGATATTAAACTGTTTAAAAAAACAAAACAAAACAAGAGCTTTAGCCTCCTGTGCACCTGTTAGCAATATTCAGGTGAGTCAGGGCCATATTGAATCTGCATCTTGGTCAAGTGCACTGGGAGAAACTAGGCAGTGGGTGGAGATGTCTGCCTCTTATAAAACAATTCTAATCTGTCATCTCAGGATGTGCAGTGGATGCAGAAAGAAGCATGATACTGGTACTGGGTAGAGAATATGCTGGAGCCAGTAGAGGGTATACCAGGACTTGTCCTCTCCCTGTACACAGCGAAAAAGTTCACTTCCCTGATGCCCCAGCACCTTAACAGCTATTACTGGCCATGCCTACAAGACATTCAAATCCTCCATGTCTAAGTCTAACTTGCTGACTGTTCCGCAAAAAGAAATGCAATTGCAATCCTTCCTTCATCTAGGAGACTTTTAGCTGAGAAGAAATTACTTCTGATCTCAGGTAGTTGTTGAGTCCAGCATCTAAACACAAAAAACTAGCTTGAACTCTGCATGCAGTTGGAACACTGGTACAGGTCTGCATATCTTCCTGGGAAAGGTATGTGCCAAAGCCTGAATTCAAACTGCAAACCCATGGCTATTCAAAGGCTACCAAGTTCTGTGCACCTGCAAATTTCTGGCTTTGTTACACACGGAACAGTTCATGCTTTTGGTCTGAAAATCAAGCCCATGAGGGCCACGAACATAAGGAATCCACTCAGGCTATAAACCCTGAAATGGAGAGGCCAATCGGAATCCCAAGACAGCTCTTGCTTCAATCAATGGCTATATTTCAGAGTCCAATTTCTCATCTGTTCACCAACAATTAATATCATGAGCTCATTTCCCGTGCAAAACTTTCTATGGCCTTCAGTGGGTATTTGGCCTCAGTGAAGACGCACCTAGCTACATGATCAGTCAATCATTTTATGCTAGCACCTATGTGCACCTGTAGTTTAAAAAATTGGGGCCAATAAACCTATACATTTTCCATTAATGACGTGGCTCTTAATGAGCTGTAATTTTTATGCATCATTTTGAAGCATCTCAGTTCACTTGTAAGAGTGTTTCAGAACTAGTCAAGTTGGGAAACTCCAAATACCAGGTGGACAAGAGATCCAAGGGACAATCAGAGACGGAACTCAAGCTGCAGAGTTTGAATATAGGGTCTAGCTTCCCTATATTCTGGTATATATTCAGGGTTATGTTTTGGGACTCAGCTTAAGGCTATATAGGATGTACATGCTACAATCAATCCATGGCCACCCAGGAATTTACAGGTATCAGTAGATGCAGCATTCATGCGCTATTACCACAGCTTCAAAAATATAACCATCCCCACCCATATTAGAATAACTTCAGTTAATACCTAACTCATCACCTCTTCATCATAAGGCCTGGTACTGAGAAAAAGCTATAGTCTAATATTTCGATGCTCTTTATCCCAGTCATATCTGAAATTACCACTCTTACTTCCTCCATAAGGTCTTTCCCACCATGGAATGATAACAGCGTCTTTTTTTTAACATGTTTCCATACTCGTTGTTAGTACACGAAAATACATGGGCATGTTAGCAAACACACTCTTTGCTGACATGAATGAAAAATTTTCCTCACAACTTAATTTATTAATGCATTTGGCTTTGAGCAAATAAGACAGTAGAGTCAAATTTTATCCTTAAATCAACAATAACCTGAGCCCTCTGTACAGCATTAGAAGGAAGATAAGTTTACTTTCATAAAGCATAATAAAATATTGTTTAAGCTGATATGATGCAGCAGAAAGCTCATATGAAAAGTATATGCCAGTCCCTGGTTGTGGAGAGCAGGGAATACTCAGCCTGTGACTGGAATACAGTACATTATTTGAACTACAGCAAGGTACCAAGAAGTCCTTGTTGATTCTAACTTATGCAATGAAGAAATGTCCTGAGAGTTCAAGAGCAGGGAAGATTTATGCCATATCCGTGATATTTATATTAATAAATGATTCATGTTATTGCAAGGACCACTGCTCAAAATACTTTGCCTTTACAACTGTGGACACACACAAAAAACTGCACTTCCTGAGATCCACTGATGTGGGTTTACAAGGCACTCTAATGTAATCACAAGAACATTAAACAGTACGAAAGTCTTCTCTCTTTTCCATGCCTGATTAAGCAGTTGGGAACAGAGAATTTACTGTGAAAAAAGCAAACAATTATATGCAATGTGAGGTAAACATTACCTTAGAAATGGAAGCCGAGCTTCAGAACCTTATTGTCAGTAGGGATTAGCATTATAATACTTAAAATGACATTTATAACACTTACTGAAATTACAAGAATGAAGTCTGTGGAGACACAGAAATGAAATCAGCTCAATGTGTTTTTATAAGAATACTGAAATCTAAGTCCCTTAGAGGAAAGATATAGACATTAACAGTTTTCACAGGCTTCCATTAGCTGTTCAAATTTGAATACTGTTTCTTAGGTGAGCTCTAATCTTCTTTGAATCCTCCCAACACATTTTATCTGTAAAAAATTGTAGTTAAAAATTTAGTTTGATGGAATGATATTTAAGTGCTTTTCCTCATCTACTCCCTGAAAGAGCCCTTGAGAGTCTTACTGTAATTTGCTCAAACGAAATAATATTTTCGTTTCCTGGGTTCTCTTTGTTGTCTTGTGTGATGAAAAGTAACATTTCTTTTCTTTCAATCCTATTAAATGTGGCTCTCTGTATGCCAGCCGTTCAATCGAAATAGAATCTGGCATACTTTCACCAAGCTTAAAAAATGTGAACTGCCAGATACAGTTTTTGATCTAAATGTGACATGTCACCAGGAGAAGGCTTGGAGTAATGTTTCCAGAACCATAATCAAGTGTTATAAACAATTTGTTTTCAAACCTAGACACAGTTTGTCACCATCTTTTCATTTTAAATGGCCGGTTATTGAAATTCACTGAATATGAGAGATGCCACAAGCATCCCAATGCAGCTGGTTTTTTTGGTCTATATAGCAGAGCTCCCATCTAAGGCCTATACCAGGGGCTGAGACGACCCCCAGCTGCTATTAATTTTAACCATACCATCTTTCTCATTAATTCAGTGGGAGTTGAAGGCATTCAGCATGTCACTGGATCAGGGCCTTGGATCTCAGAAGTAAAAAGAATTGGAAGAAAACGGATCTGTCTAAACACATTTAGCAGCTCAGTCATTTACCCAGTGAAACCAATGGAAATCTTCCCACTGATTTCACAGAAATAGAATTAGGTCTTACATGACTATTCTGAAGACAAGGTTTAAAATTAAAAAGAAACAAACATGAAGCCACTTTCTTTAATATACATTTTGTATTAAGTGGCCTGTGAATTTTTGCATCAATATTTCATATCTATTCTTCATTACAGTTTTAAAATGTTCCTCCTCAAATGGCAGTTTGTGGATTTTTAAACACCAAATTTCCCCTTAAGATAAATACACTCTCCCTTTTATGACTGCATCTTGATGACACTTTGAAATCCTCATTTTGGTCAGGGATATGAAATCAGCATGTCTTTTCTTATATAGCCCCAAACTCAGTGGTAACTAGCCTGACAAAGGCTCCTGAGAAATAACATCAAGATGATAATCTTAGTAGAGGTTCACTGATACATCAGTCCAATATTGGATTGGCACCAATATAAAGAAAATTTAATATAATTGGAAGTTTAACATATCAGGCTGAAATTTTCACCGATAAATTGCCCATGCATGCGCACAGCCACAACACAGCACAGGTGGCAAGGAGCACAGCCTGGCAGCGTGGAAAGCTGCCTCCAGCTGGTAAGTCTGGTGCGGTGGAAGGGGAGGGAGGCGTGGGGCAGGGATAGGGGCAGGGGCTGCCCAACCACAGCACGGCAGGAGTGGGAAGGATCAGCAGCTTGTCCGGGGGGCGCAGGGCGCAGCTCCTGCTGCTGCATGCCACTCGGCTGGGAGCCGCTGGTCCAATAGCTTGTCCAGCACTTGCCTGCTCATCTGTCTGCTTCTGCTGCTGCTCATCCAGGAGAGGTATTCCCCTGGATCTGGGTAGGGCAAACTGGGGCCGGGGCTGCTCCAAACTCTTCCTGGTGGGGTGGGGTAGGGTGGGGCTGCACTGGGAGGGGGCTACGGGAGGGGGGCTCTGCAGCCAGAAATTCGCCATAGCCCCTTCCCAGCACACACCACCCCAGCTGCGCAGCCCCTGGCACAGCTCTATCCCCAGGCCTCTCTCCCCTTCCTTCCCTCTCCCCCCTTCCACCACACCAGACTTACCAGCTGGAGGCAGCTCTCCACACTGCCGGGCTGGTATTAGAAATCAGATCAGTATTGGCCAATATGCCTCCTTAAAAATCAGCTATCAGCCACAAAAATCTCTGTCAGTGCACCCCTACATCTTAGTAGTTTGATAGATTAATTTGGAATGAGATTTTCAAATATACTCAATCACTGGCTTTATTTTACTCCAATTAAACTAAGAGGTAAAACTCCCTTAGACTTTAAAGGGAATACTTTTGAAAAATCCACTTACACTTTTGAAAAATGCTGGCTTCAGCCAGCCAAAGATTTGGTCAAAGCCTTTAGCATAATGAAGAGAGAATGAATGATGATGTCTTGTCCCGCAGTGGAAGAGACTGGATTGTGCGATTTTAAAAAGCACATACAATTATTTCCTAGAAAGGAAACAGTTCTGCTCTCAAACCTTTGCCTTGGAGTAGTTACTAACCCACATCTACAAACAAACACCTACCAGAAGTGCCCTGCAGCTTCAGAGTGAAAACTACTTATTTTTAAGATGAAAAACACATTTTTGCAATTCTAAGCAAAATACTGGGGACTGAAGCTTTTGTTTTGTTTTCAATGCATCACAAACCACTAACCAATTACTTGTTTACAAAGCAATTCTAAGGGTAACAAGTAAGTTTGGA